>NW_023411293.1:0-12748 GCF_903995425.1 Onychomys torridus
TATGGAACCAAAATGCTTTTGTAATGCAATTAGTACCATCAATAGGACGAGACTGCATCCTACAGAATAGGGAAAAGTTTCCATCAACTCTACTTCAGATAGAGGGTATATAAAGATCTGAGGTCTTTGATCCACTTGGACTTATGTTTTGTGCAGTGACAGATATGGATCTATTTGCAATCTTTAGCACATTGACATCCAGTTATACCAGCACCATTTGTTGAAGATGCTTTGATTTTTCCATTGTAAAATTTTGGCTTCCTTGTCAAAAATTACATGTTCATAGGTGTGCAGATTAATGTCAGGGTCTTCAATTTGATTCTACTGGTTCCACATGTCAGTTTTTATGCCAGTATGCAAGCTGTTTTTATTAGCTGTAGCTTTATAGAGGAACTTGAGGTCAGGATCGTGATGCCTCCAGAGGTTGTTTTATTGTCCAGGATTCTTTTGGCCATCTTGGGTTTTTGTTTTTCCATATTGAAGTTGAGTATTATTCTTCATGTCTATGAAGAATTGGTATGGTATTTTGATAGGGATTTCATTGAATCTGTAGACCTGTCACCATGTAAAAACTTAAGTCCAAGTGGATCAAAGAACTCATCATAAATCCAGTTATTCTGAACGTGATAGAAGAGAAAGTAGGAAGTTGTCTTGAACGCATTGGCACTCTGAGGAGTGGATGGGAGTAGAGTGGGAGGGAGGTGACGTGGCAGGAGAAGGGTAGAGAGGGGGAAGTTTAAAATGAAAAAAAATTAATAAATAAATATATTTAAAAATAAAAAAAAGAAATGGGCTACAAAACTAAACAGAGAATTCTCAACAGAGGAAACTCAAATTGATGAAAGACATTTAAGGAATTGCTCAACATCCCTAATTATCTGGGAAATGCAAATCAAAATGACTCTGAGATACCACCTTACACCTGTCAGAATGGCTAAGATCAAAAACACAGGAGACAGCTTATGCTGGAGAGGATGTGGGAACTCTCCGCCACTGCTGGTTGTAATGCCAGCTTGTACAGACATTTTGGAAATCAATATGGTGCTTCCTTAGCAAATTGGGAATCCATCTACCCTAAGACCCAGCTATAGCACTCTTGTGTATATACCCAAGGAATGCTCAATTACACCACAAGGGCATTTGCTTAGCTATGTACATATCAGCATTGTTTGTTATAGCCAGAAACTAGAAACAATCTAAATGCACTTCAACTGAAGAATGGATAAAGAAAATGTGGTACATAGACACAATGGAGTACTACTCAGCAGAGAAAAACAGGGACATCATGAGGTTTGCAGGTAAAATGGATGGATCTAGAAAAAAATCATCCTGAGAGAGGTAACCCAGACTCAGAAAGATAAACATTGTATGTACTCACTCATAGGAGGATACTTGATGTAAAACAAAGATGACTAGACTACTACTCACAACTACAGGGAGGCTAACTAGAAAAGAGGACCCTAAGAAAGACCCAGGGATCACCCAATGACAGAGAAATGGATGAAATCTACACGTGAGTGGGGGTAATGAAGGGCAAGTTTCAAGGGAAAGAGAGCTTAGGGAAGCAGGAGATCCCAGCTGGATCAAGAACAGAGAGGGAGAACAAGGAATAACAGACCATGATAAAAGAAGACCACATGAGAATAGGAAGAAGCAAAGTTCTAGAGAGGTCCCCAGAAATCCACAAAGATACCTACACTGAAGATTAGTGGCAATGGTTGAGAGAAAGCCCTAACTGAGTTAGTCTGGAGATTTGATGGCCAAACACCCTCACTGTCATGCTAGAAATCTTATCCAATAACTGATGGAAGTGGATGCAGAGATCCTAGGCCAGGCTCCATGTGGAGCTCCAGGAGTCCAATTATCAAGAAAGAGGAGGGATTGTAAGAGCGTGAATTGTTGAGACCAAGATTGGAAAAAGCACAGGGACAAATAGCCAAACTAATGGACACACATGTATTATGACCCAAAAGCTGAGGAGCCCCCAACTGGATCAGGCCCTCTATATAAGCAAGACGGTTGTTTAGCTTGAACTGTTTGGGATGCACCCAGGCAGTTGGACCCAGACCTGTCCTTAGTGCATGAGCTGGCTATTTGGAACCTGGAGCTTATGCAGGGACATGTTCCTCAGCCTGGAAGGAGGGGACTGGACCTGCCTGGACTGAATCTACCAGGTTGAGGTGAATGCCCAGGGCAGTCTTTGCCCTAGAGGAGATGGGAATGGGGTGGGTGTGGGTGAAAGGCGGTGTTGTTGCAGGATGTGGGAGGACAGGGGAACACATGGCTGATATGTAAACTTAAATTAAATTAAAAAAAATAAAGATCTGAAGAAAGTGAAGGAACTAGAGTTCAGCAGAGCAAATAATCCACTTAAAAATGAAGAACAAATCTAAACAGTGAATTCTATCTAGGGGAAACCAAAATGGCTGCGAAACACCTAAAGAAATATTCAACATCCTTATATATCTCGGAAATATAAATCACAATTACTTTGAAATTCCATCTTATACCAGCCAGAATGGCTAAGATCATAACAGAAGTGACAGCTTATGCTGGTGAGCATTTGGAGCAAGGGGAACACTCCTCCATTGCTGGTGGGAGTGCAAGTTCATATAAGCACTATTGAAATCCATATGGCAGTTCCTCTGACATTTGAGAATTCATCTACCACATGTCCCAGTTATACCACTCTTGTTCATATACCCAAATGATACTCCATCCTACCAAAAATGCAGATACTCAACCACATTCATAGTGACTTTATTCATAATATCCAGAACCTAGGACCAATATAGATTTCCCTCAACGGAGGATTGGATAAAGAAAATTTGTTATATTTATGCCGTGGATTATACAAGGTCACCAAGAACACTAGGAAAACAAGGTCTACAGAGTCAACTTAGCAGGGCTCACAGAGGCTCACAGAGACTAAAGCAGCAATCACAGAGTCTAAACAGGCCTGTGCTAGGTCTGCTGCATATATACTATTGTTAGCTTGCTGTTTTTAGGGGACCTTTAACAGTGGCAGCCTGGGTGTCTTTGACTCTTTCATTTGCTCTTGGGACCTTTCACTTCTACTGTGTTGTGTCTGCCAGATTTAAAATGAGAGTTTTTGCCTAGTGTTACTATATCATGTTATGCCCTTTTGGGTTGATACCCCTGGAAGGCCCGCTCTTTTTTGAAGGAAAATGGGGAAGGAGTGGATCTGGGGGAGAAGGAAAGATGGGGACTGGGAGGAGTGAGGGAGGGAAAATTGCAGTCAGGATATACTAACAACAAGAAAGTAAGAAAAAACCTCCACAAATCTAAGCACGCATAACTGTCCTATTTAGAAGAGACAGTGAAGTGTTCTTTGTACTCATTAAAGGAAAAGTCCAACAACAGGGTATTGCAATGCTAATCACATATACATGAAATACAGGAGTCTCCAACTTCACTGATGAAACAGTCTTAGATATCAAAGCACAGATCAACCTCAGCACAGAGATGGTGGATCATTTCAATACCCCACTTTCAAAAACAGACAGGTAACTTGAGAAAAATTAAATAGAGAAATGATATCATAAGTCAGTTTTACTTCTACATTTTATACACTCTGTGAACTTGTAAACCTCTAGATAGAGGATTTGTTTACAGAAAGTATTCTTTGTCCACTATGCACACAGCAGCCTTCAAAAACCCACCCACATGAAACAGTACTTTGAAAATATCTTCAAATTATCAGCATTCTTTCCGAGAAACCTTCTATTTTCTAACAGTCAATGGAATATGAGACTCAAAAATTTGATCAGAATATTTTAATACAAAATATATTAGTTTATAAGCTTTTTTGAGTACATACAGAGTCCATATAATTTAAATAAGGACCTCTTTATATTATATGAACTATGTATACAACAATGCAAAACTAAATGGGACAATGGTTCTCCATCTCATTGTGAACACACAGCTTAGAGCTTGGCATTTTGTTCCCCTGGGAACCAAGACCCAAACACACTGTGGGCAACTCAAAAGGGGTATATATCTTTCCCAAATAATATGACGTATGTATTTTTCACTAAAAGGTATTTACAAAATGTTGTTTTACTAGTTCTACTACTAAAGTCAGAGAATCTAAAAAGATATTTCTGAAAGAGCACTCAATATATGTATTTGCATGTTCCTGAAGTTCTCTGTAGACCATGCTTGCCTTGCAAACATAGGTTCACCCGCTTGTGCCTCACACGTCCTCAGATTAGTGGCATGCACCACCATGATACCCAGTAAGATGTTTGGTTTTGATAGCACAGGGCTTGTTATAAAATGGACAATTCATACGATTAAAATAGAAAAGAAAGACATGTTAATTTCCATAGTTAAATCATTTCACATTTTTATATATGGTAAATTATCATCCTCTATCCTGTAGATACCAATATCATGATGATACATGAACATGTATAAATATTTCTGATAACTATGACAGTGCAAAACTTAATGCAAATAGGTTTAGAGGAAAGCAGAAAATCTGTGCAATTTCTGAAAAATAGTTTTGATAATGGATAAAAATAACTTGAACAAATAAAAGTTTGTGTTATTTTACGCCTTTAGTATCACATAATATAAATATTAAAATGAACATTATATTGTAAAAATGTTTTAAAATAACCAGTGAGCAGATACTTATATCTTTTAATTTAGAAAAACTATAAATTGATAAATATCCATAGTAAAATAGAAAAAATTAAAATCTAATGTTTTATATTCTTCTATTATAAATTGTTTATATTTATTCACATACAAATGCACACATAATAGACAATGCAACTTGAACAAACTAAGTCAGCCATATTTTTAAGTTAGTTTTAAGGAAAAGCACTCTAACACAGTGAGCAACTGTCATTATTACTTTGCAGGGAAATTCATCACCATGCATAAAGATTCTATTAGTGTACATCAACATGTGCTTATGTAGATTAATCTGCTCTTATCAGATAGTAGACATATATTGTACTTATTAGACATTATTCAGTACCTATCAAATATTTAATTTCTATCACCTTAACTTTGACAAGAAATTAAAATCCAATTAGAAAATTAGACTACACAAGATTAGTGTCATATAAAATAATAATATCTCTATGACATATGGTGTTTTGTTGTTATGGTAATTAAAATAAATATTCTTATTGTGCCAGAGTGAGGAAATTTAACTGGAGAATGACAGAATAATTCCTATACCTAATTACATACATAGTTTCTCACACCTATGTAAAAAAATTTTATCAAAAGCATGAAAGTAGTTGTGAGCCTTGAAGTGCATATGCTTGCATGTGTCTCACTCTCTATGAAAAGTGTAAATTGGAAGTGGCTTGTCTAATCAAATATGTTAAATTCTTATAGATTTTATAAGTTTATTTTAGTTCCTTTCTGACTTCATAAGATATCAAATCACATTGACACAGCACTCTCTTCTTGTACATATTAGACAAGCCAGCCACAGAGAGCTCATGTAATTAAAATTGTAATCTTTGCATGCATGGGGATGCTGCTGTAGGACCTGAAGAGATTCTCAGGCTGATGCAGAGAGGTGCCTGAGCTGCTTAGATTGGAGCACAGAGGAAAAGAGGAGGAACAGGGAAGAACAGGGACACCATCTGCTGTAAAGCAGAAGAGTTTCCTCCTAGCATGCAAGATCCAGTGTCTGGTAGACCATACACCACTGTAACCTTACATGAAATAAACAATGTTCCCTGGAGCCAGTTGACTCTTTCATAGAATATTTTATCTGGATGCCAATTTTTAAATTTTCCCAGCTACCTTTGGTATGTCCAATTCAGACTAAACCTATCACAATGTCCTTTATGTCAAGTGACATTTCATACTTGAACATTTTTCCCATTCCACTGCTGAACTGAAGACTTACTCCATAGCCATATTTCAGCAGACATAGTAATGTCACATGAACAACAATCCATCTGTCATATATTTGTTTTAGGTAGTTTTTCATCCATTGCTTCCAACCAACTTCCTGAACACACACACACACACACACACACACACACACACACACACACACACACACATTCCATGTTTCCTTTTTTGAGTTCAGACTTGAGTGTAAGATGCAGTTCTCATTTTCTCATACTTATTATATGGTTGCCTCCAGCTATGGTCATGTCAGCCTGGGATAAAATATACCTGACTTCTTTCAAATCCTAACATACATGATGGTTTCTTTTTAACAGTACTGAAGTTACTCAAGCATATTAGTCTGACAGTATGTCTTAATATTGCAGCTTTGAGAATGCCTAGAAAATCTTTTAGAGGCCCAATCATAGTCAATGGGTGCATAGAATCACATTCATAACAAGGAACAAATTCACAATAGATATATTATATATGCAGCAAACACATGAACATCATATGTTATCAGATAACACAAGTAGTAGAACTTAGATAAAGGATCTGACACAGATGAAGGCATTTCTTCAGCAGAGAGTGTGTCCCAGTGTCCAGTTCTGACATTGCCGCTCTGAAATCTCCTGCAGCAAACAGACAGCATTTGTTACTAGAGCTTCACACATGGAAATTGCTAGTAACTAAATGTAGTGACATCATCCCTTCTCACAGGAGCATGCTTAGACCTCTAGAATCCCCTCAAATATTCTATCAGTCCTCTCTTATATAATCTTTCTCTTGCAGAACTAACATTTCCAACACCCAAATCCCAATGAGAAATAGGCATGACAGTGAAAATGGGGAATTTCCTCATGTCTACAACAGAAAAGAGAAAGAATAAACTCCAAATTCCTTCTTCTATTTGAAAATAACAGAAGAGTCACTAGGAAATATCTTAATGGGATAGAGATGGAATAATGTTTGAGTCTGTACTTCCCCTAGGGCATATGAATGCCAAACCTTGAAAAGGAATAAATGAATAAAAGACTTACTCGATCATAATATCTCTGTTAAATTTCGTCATTATCCAATCAATTGTTTTGTTGAGTGGGTAGACAGCAAAAGCTGGGAAAAATCCAACAATCACCACATTGCCTTCACCAGTTAAATTGTAGTTCATTCTGACTAAGCACTCACTGCTTCTGTAGGAGCACACAAGAATAGGAATCTGCAGAAAGCAAAGGATAAAAATCCAAGAGCACAGCATATCAACAAAGTATCTGCCCACTCATGAGCATGATAAGGTGAACTCTACAGGGTCCAACCCGTATATACATAGCTCATGTGTGTAAGTGTTTGTTTCTAATTTTATTGGTGACTGGAGCTATCCCGTGAAGCACCCCAAATTCTTTCTGTCAGGAATCTTCACTATAGTGTAGAATTATCCAATAATTACTTCCCTCAGGCATTGATTCTGAGGCCTTGCTTTCAGAATAACTAACAATATGCATAAAAATATTTTTAAGTCTCTTCTCCAGCCACAAGCAGTATGATTTCATCCAAGACCATGGAGAACCAGTCCCAAGACATGAAATCGCCTTAGAGGATTCTGCCACAATTGTAAACCAAGAAACTACTCATGGGAAAGCCATTTATGGTGATACAAACTTGTTACACCAGTTGATGCCATGGTAAATAAAAGGGGAAAGGTTCAAAATATCCCCATGGCAGGAGTGACCAGGACACAATAACAGACACCATGTTCTGTATTACTGGAGTCTCTCAATCCTAGTTTTGTTTTCCATGGTCTCCATGAGTCACAGAATACTTTTCCACAGATGTACATCTGAACACCAGTATTATGTCCATGCCCCTTTGTATACAGTGTGTGTCTCTTTCTTACGAAACTAATGGTTCTGCAAAATTGATTTCCAAATTATCAACTTCATGTTTATGTAGAAATCAAGTTTCCCCATTGAATCTAAACTTTGACTTTCTGTTATATTCATTGATCCACCAAAAACCACTGAATTGACATATTGTCATGGTACTCCCTAATCCTAGAACATTTGGATTTATTTAAGTCTAATTATTAGACATAAGTCCTACAATTTTTCCATGAGTCACAGAATGTTCCTTTTACTACAGATGTATGTGTGAATGCCACTATGATGTTCATGCCCCTCTGTAAACAATTTGTGTCTCTTTCTGATGAAACTAATGGTGCTACTGAATTGATTTCCAAATGATCAACTTCATGTTAATGCAGAAATCCAATTTTCTTTTTGAATCTCAGCTTTGACCTTCTTTAATATTCTTTTATCCACCATGAACCAATGAATTGTCATAATATGGCCAGTCCCATAACATGGGTCCACCTACTAATTATCTGTATCTGAGAACAGAGTATCATAAAGAAATATAATACCTTAGAAATGCATCTAGGCTTTTATCCCCCCCAAACAGTGAGTCAAGCTGTCAGGAGAAGGGCTCTGTTTCCAAAAGCACAGGGATCAGTTAAGGCAGTGACTCCACTATGTATATGTGGCACTGTAGCCATGGTGCGTGTTAATGTAATGGTGACCACAATGAAAACTACGCACGGCATAGAATGCGAATCATTGTGCAAACAGTGACTTTTCCTTGGTAGCGATGAATCAATGTTACTGGACTAGGACACAGCTAAGTGAGGTTCACTACCCTTTTTGCCCTCCTCTACCTTAACCTACCTCTACCTCCTATCTGCAGGAGCCTTCCTCCCAACCTAACTCATTCCCTGAAGATGCCATGACTTGAACAGAATTGTACACCCCTAACATTTGTTGTCCATTGTTTTGCTAATCTTTGCCATTGTGACTGAAGTAAGATGAATTATCAAAATTCTTTTGATTTGCATTTCCCTAATAGGTAAGACAGATACTCATTTTGGTGGTTTCCTGGCAATGTTTTCTTCTTTGTATAACTCTCTGCACAGGTCCCAGTCCCATATATTTGAATTGGTCATTCTTTCTTTTTTTTGAGTCATTATATTTGGGTTCTTTGTATATTCTGGATATTAAATTCTCTGTCATATCTATATCTATATCAACTATCCACCATCTCTATCTATCTATCTATCTATCTATCTATCTATCTATCTATCTATCTATCTTCATCATCATCATCATCTATCTGACTGTCTATCTATCTGTCATCTATCATCTGTCTATCTATCTATCTATCTATCTATCTATCTATCTATCTATCTATCTATCTATCTATCTTTCTATGTCTCTGTATCTATATCTATATATATCAACCATCTATCCCTATCTACCTGTCTATCTATCTATCTATCTATCTATCTATCTATCTATCTATCTATCTATCCATCTCTGTCTCTGTCTCTGTATCTGTATCTATATCTATAGCTATGAATATATATATGTTTTTTGGGCCTCCCTTTCATCTGGTGGGTTGTTCCTTTAGCCATGCAGGAGCTTTAGTTTTATGAAATCACACTTGAAGCCTGGTGGCTATTATTCTTGTGTTGATGGAGGCCTATTCAGAAAATCCTTTCCTGTGTGAATATCATGCGGGGTACTGTCCATGCATCCTTCTAGAGTTTCAGGTTTAGGTCTCTAATCAATTTGGAGTTTGTTATTATGTAAGGTGACAGACACTGGTCTAACTTCATTCTCCTGTATGTGAACATCCAGTTTTCTCAGCACTATTAGGTGAAGATGTTTGTTTTTTTCTGCTGCATATGTTTGTCCAGTATGTCTGTTTTCTTGCCAGTGAATAATGTTTGTATTACTATGGCTCTGTAGTTTATCATAAGATCTGGAAAATGATACCTCAGTGTTGTTTTTTGTTCTGAATTATTTGGACTGTATGGGGTCTTTTGCTTGTGGTCCATATGAATTTTAGGAAGACACAATTTTTTTTCTATCTTAAATAAGATTTATTTAACTTGAAGATTTTAGCATAGTAGATATTTTAATTACATACATTTAAACACTGCTATATATTCAGTATTGATTATAACACTTGACACAGAAATTCCTTAGCACATTTTTTAACCTTTAAAAGTATATTAGTTTGTTCTTAAGTAATTAGCAGATTTTGTATTAAACTTACAGGACTCCTGTTATTTTCTTTGCAGTATATTTATAAAACACAGCAGTAATAAGACAACACAAATTTTTAATTCTCTGTTACAATCATACTGGAATAAGAACATCAGTAAATAAATGGCTGAGTTCATGAAAGATTGATTTTAAGAATGACATGCCTTTGTACAATTCCTTCAATGCAATTTTGGGTGTTTGTTTTTGTTGTTGTTGCATTCCTGTTTGGAGTCTGAAATATGCTGTTTAAATTTAGCTCTCAGAACTCCATAGTATGTTCTTTGTTCAGTCATATGTGTCTTAAATCCAAGTTCATCAATCAGTGTAAGAAGACAAATGCTCCTAGATGTCACATGGTTGTTACATCCATGAATGAAGAGTAACTGTGGTTATCTGATAAGGCTTCAAAGAGATCAAGAAAGTAAGCACTTTTAGCATGGAAAGGGTGATTATTTCATGGTGCTCACACATAGTTGAGGGGTTGTGTATTTTTTTGTATTTGATTTTATTCTAGTCTGGTATTCTATTGGCTTCTTATTTCTTCATAGGCATTTCCCTCTTTAAGTGGGAAAAGATTTCTTCAATGATCTTGTAAAATATATTTTCTGTGCCTTTCAATTGGTATTCTTCTCCTTCCTCTATCCCTATTATTTGTAGGTTTGGTGTTTTCATGGTGTCCCAAATTTCTGGACATTTTATATCATGAGGTTTTTGGCTTTAGTGTTTTCTTTGACTGATGAATCTATTTCTTCTACCGTATCTTCAACACCAGAGATCCTCTCTTCCATCTCTTGCATTCTGTTGGTTATACTTGCATCTGAAGTTCCTGTTTGTTTACTCAGATTTTCTATTTCCAGCATTCCTTCTGCTACTGTCTTCTTCATTTTTCTATTTCCCTCTTCAGGTCTTGGACTGTTTCCTTCGTCTGTTTCACTGCTTTTTCATGATTTTCTTTCAGGGATTTATTTTTTTCTTCTGCATTATTTATAAGGTTGTTTTCTTCGGCCTCCTCCATACTGTGATGTTCTGGTTTAGCTGTTGGAGAAGGGCTAGGTTCTGGTGGTGCTGTATTACTCTTTATTTTGTTGAATGTACTTCTGCCTTGATGTCTGCCCATCTCCTTGTGGATTTGTTCTTGGTCTTATCAGTGCACTTGGTCCAGAGAGAGCTGACAGATTTAGCGAGCTTCTTTCTGGTCTAGATGGAAGCTCTGGGTTGGATAGTAGCTCTGGTCCAGATGGGAGTGCTGGCAGCATGGGAGCTCTGGGCTGGTCTCTGAGTCTCAGGAAGTGGCTGGTGTTTCAGGCAGATGGGTGTGGGGGCAGGGTGAGGAGAATGCAGGGTCTGCCTGCAGTCTTGGAAAAATGGAACCTTCCCATGGGGCCTGCTGGATGGTCAGAAACTGGGGTCAAGTTGGGCAGGTCTTCCCTGGAATGGCTGGTGCCCAGGGGTGGGAACTAGGGGCAGGCCTGTCTGGTATGACCCCAGGAACTCAACTCTGGTCCAGATGGGAGTTCCTGGGCAGGATGGAAGCTTGGGGCTGGTTTCTAAATTTCAGAAAGTGTCTGGGGTCTCAGGTAGATGGGTGTGGGGGCAGGGTGAGGAGATTGTAGTTTGTCCTCCGGGGTTTTTGGAAAAGGGGAACCTCCAAAGTGGGGGTGGGGGTCCTAGCCCGATCACCAGAACCTGAGGCCAAGTTGGGCAGGTATTCCCCTGAATGGCTGGTGCACAGGGCTGGGGCATAAGGGCTTGCCTCTCTGGTGTGACGCCAGGCACTCACCTCTTCAGTGTTTTTGATCTTAGGCATTTTGATACATATAAGATGGTATCTCAGAATCATTTTGATTTGCATTTCCCAGGTGATTAAGGATGTTGCGCAATTCTTTAAATGTCTTCCAGCCAATTGATCTTCTGTTGAGAATTCTGTTAAGCTCTTTAGCCTATTTTTTAATTGGATTGTTCAGTATTTTGAAGTCTAGCTTTCTGAGTTCTTTATATATTTTGGAGTTCAGCCCTCTGTCAGATGTCGGATTGGTTAAGACCTTTTCCCATTCTGTAGGCTGTTTATTTTGTCTTATTGACCATGTTCTTTGCTCTACAAAAGCTTCTCATTTCAGGAGGTCCCAATTTATTAATTGTTGCAACTCAGTGTCTGTGCTACTGTGTTGTATTATGGAAGTGGTCTTCTTTGCCAATTCATTCAAGACTACTTCCTCCTTTCTTCAAATTATTTAAAAAAAGAAAACCCTGAAGTCTGCTTATGTTGTGGAGGATGTGGAGAAAGGGGTACACTTCTCCACTGTTGGTGGGGATCCAAGCTTGTACAGCCACTGCTGGAAATCAAATAGGTATTGGTTTCTCATAGACAATTGAGAATAAGTCTTCCTCAAGATCCAGCTATATCAGCTCTTGGCACATTTCCCAAGGAATGCTCATTCTTATGCACAAGAACAAATGTCTCAACTATGTCTCATTATCAGTACTACAAGAACCTGGAAAACAGCCTAGATGCCCTTCAAATGAAAGAATGGAATTAAAAAAATGTGAGGCACATATACCCACATGGAGTAATACTCTGCAGTAAAAAACAATGATACCATGAAATTTGCAGTCAAATGGATGGAATTAGAAAATATCATCATGAGTGAGGTAACCCAGACTCAGAAGGACAAATATAGTATGTACTCACTCATAGTGGATACCAGACATGAGGGACGGGATAGCCAGACTGCAACCCACAGCTCCAGAAAGGCTAGCTA
>NW_023411294.1:0-5913 GCF_903995425.1 Onychomys torridus
CCTCTTGTGAGGTCCTGCTGGAGGCTGGCAGCATCATGTGCCTCCTGGCTCTGACCAGCGAGCATCCAGCAGCCTAAGTTAGAGGAGCTCCTCTTTGCTTGGCAGTCCCGTCCTCTTCCAGGAGCACGCGGGATGCCACGAGGAGCGTCTGCATTCAGAGATCGGGCTGACTTTTAGGAGGGCCGTAGACCTCCACAACCTCCCTTCCGTTTCTGTCCACTCTCCTCCAGTGCCTTTGAGAGCTCTTCAGACTACTCAGCTACTGCCGCGTAGTGGGCAGTCTTGGAAGTGCATCTTCCCAGGCTGGGCTGCAGGAAGTCCCCTGAGGTCCCCTCTCCCTGGCTTGGAGTGGGGACAGCCCTGAGACATAACTTACACCCTAAGGTCGCCACGGGATCTGCAACTGCACCCTGACGGTCTCTCCCTTCTCTGCTGCTCCACATCCCTTCCAGATTTTCCCAGGAGCACCCCCAAGATCACAAAGCCAAGCATGCTCAGTTCAGAGTCTGCTTCTCGGGATCTGGCACAAAACGAAGAGCACCCACTGTGTGTGTCGCACTTTGTGCAAAACGCTGAGACAGACAGATGAACCAGTTGCCATTCCTCCTGCATCGGCGCTCAGGGCTCGGCTGGGCTGATCCAAAGCCGTCTTAGTTATCAATAGGCTGCGTTGCCGTCTCTGTGCGCAGCTGCAAGGCTGTATGACACTTGGCGGTACATGACTTTCTTTGAAACAGAAACAGCTCTTTAACAGAAAACTAAAACCCCTCGAGGTCAATATTTTGTTGAGGGTTGCACGGCCTGGAGGTGGAGGCACCCACCAGTGCTCCTTTATAATGCCTCCTTATGGTAGAGGGCTACACACAGATGCACCAGGCGATGCATGCAGCAGAGGAGGGGGTCGCTCTCCAGGCCACTACGGGACTGGTAGACAGGGCTCTCATCGGTGCTCTGCCATGGTCTTGGCAAACTCCCGTGAACGATTAAGTTAAGAGGAAAAGCGGAGCTGGAGAGAGGGAGCTGTAGTTAAGACCGCTAGATGCCCCTCCAGTTTGGTTCCCAACCTCCGTGTCAGGACAAACAACTACCTGTAATTTCAGCTCCAGGGGACCTAGCACCCTCTTCTGGCCTCCTGGGGCACCTCCACCCCCTGCCTCCCGAAAGAGGGGAGGGCAGGCTGCCGGATGTCAGAAAGGGCAGGCCCCTGTTAGAAGACTGCCTTGAAGGTTTCATAATGAAACAGCCTCAGCTGCTGCCCCAGCCGCTGAGCTCCCCTGGACAGACATGGTGAGGGTGTCCCAGGCCTCCTGGCGGCACCACCACTTGCCAGGCCCCTTGGGGCATTGTCAGCCAGACTCTAGGAATCAAAAGGACCATGTCAGGCTGCAAGTATGTCCTGGTGATTAGGGCACTGAATACAGCCTGCCAGAAACTTCTAGACAGCTCTGTTCTTCCCGAGCTGAGTGGCTGTGGGGAAGTTGTGTATCCTCTCTGCTTTGGGGAGACCATCTGCTGAATGGGGGGAACGTGATGTCACTGGCCTCAGGACTTGAGAACTAAGTGAGATACTATTCAGAGCAGACAGAATGGCTAAAGTCTTGTTTAGTTTAAAGACTTGAGTTTAAGTCCCAGGACCTACATGATGGAAGAGAGAACTATCTTCCCCAAATTGCCCTCTACAAACTACCCCATCTCCACATACAGACAAAATAAATACTAATGTAATGATGCTAAACAAAAAAAGAAAGAAAGAAAAAGGAGGTTCCTGTCCCCCTCTGTCCCAGCCCTCCCTTCCTGGCTGCATCTGCCCCACACAGGGCCCCTTGTGTTTCGTGACTCGAGCCTTGTGCAACAGGACCCTAGAGGGACGGGAGTGGGGGTGGTCTCAGGGAAACCACCCTGGACAGTAAATGAGGACACTGTGCACCAGCCTGTGGGCTCTGTGGAGGCGGGGTAGTGCTGGCCTGGTGCCCTACACCTGTACGGACCACCGCTCCAGGCTCCCTGCCGCGTGTGTGACCTTGTCCGTCCCCTGGTCCTGGTGACTTTTATGGGCTCTCAGTAAACAAATGGTGCCTTATTTGATCCTCAGCTCACCTGGTCCTTGGAGTCCTGGTGGAGGCAGCTGTGAGGAGTCAGGAGCTGGTGTGGGAGGCTGGGGCAGAGGCCTTCTCTGAGAATTGTGGCTGGGGGCATTTCCTGTTTCAGGCAGGTGCTGTTGTTTGAGAAGCCAGGGCCACGTGCAGGGTGAGGCCTGGAACAAGGGCCACACTTACTGGAAGCCTGTTCCAGCCCTGAGCCTCTTGGGTCCAGTGACAGGGCTTAGGTCTCAGGCACCTGAGGCCAGGGCTTCAAGGGCCCTTCTGAAAGAAGCAGGAAGCCATGACAAAGGGTTGGGGACCCCCTCAGAGGGTGGTGGGTGGGTGAAGCCTCTGTTCTGAGGCTAATCTGCTCTCCCCACCCAGCCCCTGCTCTAGATTATTTTAAAGTGTTTTTGAGACAGTTTAGTATTTCATAGATATTTCAGAGTTTTATCTACAGTAACGCCTGGTCTGAAAGGGGAAAAAGATCATGGGAGGAGGTCCCTCCCATTTCCCCCAGCATTTGCTCTTGAGGTCACAGGTTCTTCCTTTTCCATTTCCAGTCATAAAAGGGGCTCTGAAATGGATAGTTCCACTGTATGACGGGTTGGCTTTGCCCAGCCTGTGGAGGGGCAGAGGGAGAGGTGACTTGTGTGGGCAGCTTGGGACACACCCTTGTGACTAGCTCAGGTGCAGTATTGAAGTTGACTTGGGTGATGGCACCTCCTACTCCTCTAGTTTTGTTTATTCTGTGTATATACACAGACAGACAGACAGACAGACAGACAGACAGACAGACACACACACACACACACACACACACACGGTGTGGGGGCATGCATTCCTGGATGGGATGTCTTTCTTGATCATTCTCCACCTTTTTTTTTTCTTTTTGGTATGAGTGCTCTGTCTGTCTGTATGCCTGCCTGCCTGCCAGAAGAGGGCATCGGATCCCATTATAGATGGCTGTGAGCCACCGTGTGGATGCTGGGAATTGAACTTAGGACCTCTGGAAGAACAGCCAGTGTTCTTTATTGCTGAACCATCTCTCCAGCCCCTCTGCCTTTTTTTTTTTTTTTTTTAAATAGATTTACTTATTTTAATTTATGTGTATGGGTGTTTTGCCTTATGGATGTCTCTGTACCATGTTTGTGTAGTGTCTGCAGATGCCAGAGGAAGATGCAGATCCTCTGCGACCGGAGTTACAGACAGTTGTGAGCTGCCTTGTGGGTGCTGGGAATGGAACCCAGGTCCTCTGCAAGAGCAGCCAGTGCTCAGTGCTCTTAACTAATGAGCAGTCTCTCCAGCCCTGCCCCTCATCTTTTTTTCTTTTATTTTTTTAAAGACAAGTCTCGGGCCTGGCGGTGGTGGCACGCGCCTTTAATCCCAGCACTTGGGAGGCAGAGCCAGGTGGATCTCTGTGAGTTCAAGGCCAGCCTGGTCTACAAAGTGAGTTCCAGGAAAGGTGCAAAGCTACAGAGAGAAACCCTGTCTTGAAAAACAAAACAACAACAACAAAAAGACAGTCTCCCAGGGACCTGGAACTTGCTAGACTGGCCAGCAAGCCCTCAGACCCTCTGTCTCCTCAGTGCTAGGACTACAGGCTGTGCTGATTTTTTAATAGTTTTTTAGATGTGTGTGTGTGTGTGTGTGTGTGTGTGTGTATGTGTGTACAGGTGTCATTGAGACCAGAAGAGGGTGTCACATCCTCTAGGGCTGAGTTACAGTAAGTTATGAGCACCTGACATGGGTGCTGGGAACTGAACTTCGGTCCTTTGGGAGAGCAGTGTGTGTTCCTAACAACTGAGCCATCTCCCCAGGCGCCGGACCTGGTTTTGCTGTCAGTGCTAAGGATCTGAACTCAGCTCTTCAGGCTGCTGAGCCTTCTCCCCACCCCCTTGTACTTATTCATTGCATCCTTCCCTCCCATCCTTCTGCGTTCCTTCACGCAGCCGAGACCTTTCTGTTCATGTGCCTCCTGCAAGTTGGCCTGGCTATGTTTCAAACATCTATTATTATCTTTTTTGTTTCTTTGTTTTGTTTTTTTGAGACAGGGTTTCCCTGTGTAGTTTTGGAGCCTGTCCTGGATTTTGCTCTGTAGACCAGGCTGGCCTCGAACTCACAGAGATCCTCTTGTCTCTGCCTCCTGAGTGCTGGGATTAAAGGCGTGTGTCACCACTGCCTGGCCCTATTATCTTTTATACTTTGGTAAATGCCACTGTTACATATCCACACCACCCTATTGCTTCAAGTTGCTGCCTGTACCCCTGGATGGGTACCCCATTTTCCTCACCCACACCCCACCCCGAATGAGCTGCAATGAAATCTTCTGAATGCCCAGCAATGAAAATCACAATGGAATTGTTGGATTACGGGACCCTTGGGTACTTAGTCTAAGGCTGGCCAACACAGGGCCAGAGTGGCTGCCCAGCGACCCTGTCTTGTGCAGCCCTGTGTCCCAGTCTTCACCAAAGCCAGGCTTCACTCAGTTGTCTTAGCAGAGGTAGAGTGGGCTTGGTGGCTTTCAGGTGTCGGCCCCCCACCTTCTTCTTCTAGCTGAGTCTCACTCTGTGGTCCAGGCTGACCTCAAACCCATGACCATTCTCCTGCCTTAGCTAAGTGTTGGGATCGTACATGTGAGCGACGCCGCTGGCTGGCATTCCTCCTGGCGTTTATTATTAGCTTTGGAGTTTGTCTCCTTTATTTGCCGTCCGTCCTTGTCGTCCACTTTTGGGACAGGATCTCCATCCTCTTGTTACTCTGCAGAGCCTCCTTAGTTGTCCGGTCTAGACATTCTCCTGGATTCATTTTGACCCTTCAAGCGTCCACTGTCATTCCGTCATCCTCAGGCCTTTGAAATCCGACTCCTCTCTCTCCCGCAGCCTCCTCAGGAGTGGACGGCTCCCAGAGGCCCTTCTCACTGTCTCTGCCCTTTTGCTAAATGCCAGGTGTCAGGGACAAGGTACAGCCTGCACCAGGAACCTGCTCTTGACATGGACCCAGGCCCAGGGGAGGGACAGGGCGGGGTGGCATGACCGTGCTCAATGTCCTGCCTCTTTGCCTGGGGGGTGGGGAGTCCCTTGCCTAGCAAGGTCAGAGCTGGCTCCTACATACTCATGCTAGGTTGGGCCATTATGTCAGCTCTGGGGTCTACAACTTGATGAAGACTCTGTTTCTAGCTGTAAAAGCTCCAAATACGAAGAGCTCATTTGTTTAGGTCAGGGCTCAGCTAGACCATATAGCAGGATTTGCTGGCCAGGGTGGGATTCCCCAGGGAGGAGTCTTCTGTATCAAACACCAGAGTTCCCCAGGCCCTGATAAGGACTTGGTGGGAGCCCGGGGTGGAAATGGGGCCTGACTTCTCCCCCCCCGTCATGTCTGAAGCTGTGGCTTCTAGACCTTTGTCCTTCTAGGCTTCTGGAGGCTCTGCCCTGTCCTGTTTCTGAATGGGGCAGACTGCCTGGCAGATGCCACGAGATGGTGTTCAACAGACCGCCTCTCTTCACTCCGAGTGACCTTGAGCGAGTCCCTTCTCTTTGGGACCTCACCGCCTCTTCTGAACACTGTGGGCTTGGCCTGGAGAGATCTGCAAGGCCCTCTGGAAGGATGCCAGGATCGTAGTAGAGAGTCTTCACCCTCTCACACCGTGCAAGGCTGGAAGTGACTGGGACAAGGGTCCCCATTCCAGGCTCCCTGGCCTCTCAGAAGAGCAGCCTTTCCTCACACCCCCCTGTGGTTAGCTAGGCATGAACACTTTCCACCCAGGACCTCCCTATTTTTTCCACTTGTAAATGACACTGGTGTGTGTGTCGGGGTGTGGCCCAGTGAGCAC
>NW_023411295.1:0-647 GCF_903995425.1 Onychomys torridus
GAAAAAATGAACTGTGTTTCTACTCATCACAGACCACATGTATTCAATTCTGCATATGAAACTGATACAAGCCACAGCTCCTCTTACATAAAGGCTCTTTAGTTAATAGAGAGAAATCCATTTTGTTGGGTTACTGTGTAAAATTCATTTTGAGCCCAAATTCTCTTTGTATATCAGAAATGACCTCTAGCTTGTAGGAAGACAAAGACGACTGGGTGTAACTCCATTTCTGAAGGGAAATTCAAACCAGTGTTCTCATCCATGAAACACACTCTGTTTTAACGCAAGAAGCAAGCTCTACTTACAGCATCTCCAATAAGCAAGTTCCATGTGCATGCCCGAAAAAAAGAACTGTGTTTCCTACTCATACGGACTTACGTACTTCAACTCTGCTTATAAACTGATACAAATCACAGCTCCTCTTACATAAATGCTCTTTAGTTAATAGTGAGAATCGCGATGTGTTTCTGAACTGTGTAAATCATTTGAGCCCAAAATTCTCTTTTTTTTTTTTACCAGAAATGAACTCTTGCTTGTAGGAAGACATAGATCCTGTGGTTTAACTCCGTTTCTGAAGGGAAATTCAGCCAGTGTTCTCATCCAAGGAAAGGACTCTGGTTTAACGTAAGAAGCAAGCTCTACTTTAA
>NW_023411296.1:0-6628 GCF_903995425.1 Onychomys torridus
CCCCGGGCATCCTTCATGACAGGATTGGGTAATTTAACAAAAGGTAAGAGGACCAGCTGAGCCAACCTCTGTCCTTTGTGAATCTGTATGGTCTCTGCTAATGGCCTCACCATAACTTTAATAGTATTTTCTGTATCTGCATCAATTACACCTGGAAGAACCTCAAAGTTCTTTTGATAATTGGAACTTCGTCCAATGACTAGTCCCACAGTTTGTGGCAGCAGAGTGTCCCTTACATTGGTAGGAACTAAAGCTATTCCATCTCATCTGGACAGTATCATGTCCTTAGTGCTAGCAAGATCCAGGCCGGCACTTTCTGGAGTTGATCTAGGCAAATCATGGACAGTGAACTCTGGAGCTTCAGGGTCTAGCCCTGAGTGAGGTGCTTGTTGTCTCCTCTCCTCTCCCTTTGGTGCGGGGTTAGGAGAACACCCCTGACTTAGTTTTTTGTCTCTTCCTGCTCATCATCAGAGCCCCCTTTTCCTAGGGGCGTTCCATCCTTATGGAACTTTGATTTACACTCGTTTCTCCAATGTTTCCCTCTCTTGCAGCGAGGGCATAGGCCAGGAGCCCCCTTTTTAGGTCCGGCTCTGTTTCCCTGTCTGCACTCTTTTTGCATATGTCCTTCCTTTCCACATTGAAAGCAAGTTGGAGATTGGGCAGTTTTCCTGCCATTCCCACATGTCTGTTTAATATAGGCGCTAAATTTTTGTCCTTTCATGGCTGTGGTGTAGGCCATTCCTTGCACTACAACCGGTGAGGCATCCTGACATGCTTTTATGTAGTCCTGGAGGGTTCCAGTTTTTCTTATTGATCTAATCAGATCTTGACATAGAACATTGGCATTTTCCCATGCTAACTGCTTCAATAGAATATTCGTCCCCTCTGAGGGGGGGAGCATTCTAGAGACAGCTTCCTCAAGCCGAGCTATAAAATCCTGGTAGGATTCTTCAGTACCTTGTTTAATACTAGCCAATGCTCCTCCCTTGGTTCCCTGAGGGGGAATTTTTCGCCATGATTGTATGGCGTTAGTTGTTATCAATTGCAAGATATCTCCAGGTATCTTTGTCTGTGATTGTGGGGTGGCGTTATCCTCTGTCCCCATAAGCATTGCCATAGTGGGCTTGGGCCAACGTTTCTTAAGTGATTGTACCACTGCCTCCTTACTTTTGTCTTCATATTCAGTCCTCCAGAGAATATAGTCTCCAGGACTGAGAGTGGCCTTTGCAGTTTGCATCCAGTCATAAGGTGTCAACCAAGAACTGGCAACCACATCCACAATCTGCAGCGTATAAGGAGCAGAAGCACCAACACTCTTTACAGCAGATTGTAATTCTTTTAAGACCTTCAAGGGGAGAGGCTCCCATACAGGTCCCTCATCATCCCATAATTCTGTGACAGGGAAAATTCCAAAGGAGGCATCACCCGTCCTGCGAGCCTCGGCCATGGCTCCTTGGAAGCCAACGGGAGGCAAAGGGGGGTGTTTTCTTGGCTTTGGCATGGGCCGCTGACTGGCTGCAGCGCCAATTACCTTAAGAGATTGAGGATTGTCAGAATGATGACTATAGTCATCCTCCCATTCCTGTTCTGCTTGTTGATCATCAAGACTCCAATCATCATCATTTTCCTGGTACTATACTGCACGGGGGGGGGGAGCAGAGGCAGTGAGCAGCATAAGCTCTGGGTACAGGTGACCTGGGTCAGACATGTTGGTGCCTAACTGTACTGGTCATGTTGTTAACTGGAGAACACACAGATAAGACATACAGAGAAAGATCATGATTAGTGCCAACAAGGACTGTCGTCAAGGCCATTTCGTTCTCCATGGCTTCCTGGGATCCTCAGGCTGCATGACGATTGCTGATTGTGGGGGAACCGCTAGAGGCCACGCTCCAGGAAGCTCTAACCTCAACCCTTCAGCTGCTGGGCCCCAGCGCAGCGGCATACTTGCTACAGCTACACAGGTGTCACAGCTGTGGGCTTAGCAAGCATTTATGTAAGAAGAGCTGTGGTTTGTATCAGTTTCATAAGCAGAGGTGAACTGCCTATGGTCTGTATAAGGAAGAAACACAGTTCTTTTTTTCTGGGCATTCTCATGGTTCTTGCTGAATTGGAGACGCTGGAAAGAGGAGGATGCTTCTTGCGTTAAAACAGCATGTGTTTCAATAATGAGAACACTGGTCAGAATTTCTCTTCAGAATCGGAGTTAAACCCCAGGATCTGTGTCTTCCTACAAGCAAGAGATCATTTCTAGTAAACCCGGTGAATTTTGGGCTCAAATGATTTTACAAAGTTCACGAACCCAACGCGATTCTCACTATTAAGTAAAGAGCATTTATGTAAGAGGAGCTGTGGTTTGTATCAGTTTCATAAGCATAGTTGAACTACATATGGTCCGTATCAGTAGGAAACACAGTTCTTTTTTTTTCTGGGCATTCTCATGGTTCTTGGTGTATTGGAGACGCTGGAAAGAAGAGCTTGCTTCTTGCATTAAAACAGAGTGTGTTTCATGGATGAGAACACTGGTCTGAATTTCCCTTAAGAAATGGAGTTAAACTGCAGGTTCTGTGTCTTCTTACAAGTAAGAGATCATTTCTGGTAAAGCAAGTGAATTTTGGGCTCAAATGAATTTACACAGTTCTAGAACCCAACGCGATTATCAGTATTAACTAAAGAACATTTATGTAAGAGGAGCTGTGATCTGTCTCAGTTTCATAAGCAGAGTTGAACTACATATGGTCCGTATGAGTAGGAAACACAGTTCTTTTTTTCTGGGCATGCTCATGGTTCTTGCTGTTTGGAGACGCTGGAGAGAAGAGCTTGCTTCTTGCATTAAAACAGAGTGTGTATCATGGATGAGAACACTGGATTGAATTTCCCTTCAGAAACAGAGTTCAACCACAGGATCTGTGTCTTCATACAAGCAAGAGTTCATTTCTAGTAAACCCAGTGAATTTTGGGCTCAAATGATTTTACACAGTTCTGGAACCCAACACGATTCTCACTATTAAATAAAGATCATTTATGTAAGAGGAGCTGTGGTTAGTATCAGTTTCATAAGCAGAGTTGAACTACATATGGTCCCTATGAGTCAGAAACACAGTTCATTTTTTGGGGCATGCTCATGGTTCTTGCTGTATTGGAGACGGTAGAAAGAAGAGGATGCTTCTTGCCATAAAACGGAGTATTTTTTTTTTGAATGAGAACTCTGGTCTGAATTTTCCTTCAGAAACAGAGTTAAACCACAGGATCTGTGTCTTCCTACAAGCAGAAGTTCATTTCTGGTGAACCAAATGAATATTGGGCTCAAATGATTTTACACAGTACACCAACAAAACACGATTCTCACTATTAACTAAAGAGCCTTTATGTAAGAAGAGCTGTGGTTTATATCAGTTTCATAAGCAGAGTTGAACTACATATGGTCTGTATGAGTAGAAAACACAGTTCTTTTTTTTCTGGGCATTCTCATGGTTCTTGCTGTATTGGAGACACTGGAAAGAAGAGGATGCTTCTTGCCTTAAAACAGAGTTTTTTTAGGGATGAGAACTCCGGTCTGAATTTCCCTTCACATTCAGAGTTGAACCCCAGGATCTGTGTCTTCCTACAAGCAAGATTTCATTTCTGTAAAACCCAGTGAATTTTGGGCTCAAATGATTTTACACAGTTCTGGAACCAAACGGATTCTCACTATTAACTAAAGAGCATTTATGTAAGAGGAGCTGTGGTTTGTATCAGTTTCATAAGCAGAGTTGAACTACATATGGTCCTTATGAGTTTGAAACACAGTTCTTTTTTTCAGGGCATGCTCATGGTTCTTGCTGTATTGGAGAATCTGGAAAGAAGAGCTGGCTTCTTGCGTTAAACCAGAGTGCGTTTAATTGATGCGAACAATGGTCTGAATTTCCCAATACAAACGGAGTTAAACCCCAGGTTCTGTGTCTTCCTACAAGCAAGAAATCATTTCTGGTAAACACATTGAATTTTGTGCTCAAATGTTTTTACTCAGTTCAAGAACCCAACGCGATTCAAACTATTAACTAATGAGCATTTATGTAAGTGGAGCTGTGATTTGTATCAGTTTCATAAGCAGAGTTGAACTACATATGGTCCGTATGAGTAGGAAACACAGTTCTTTTTTTCTGGGCATGCTTGTATTGCTCACTGTATTGGAGGCGCTAGAAAGAAGAGCTTGCATCTTGCAGTAAAACAGAGTGTGTTTCATGGATGAGAACACTGGTCTGAATTTCCCTTCATGAACAGAGTTAAACCCCAGGATCTGTGTCTTCCTACAAGCAGGAGTTCATTTCTGGTAAACAAAATGAATATTGGGATCAAATGATTTTACATAGTACACCTACAAAACATGATTCTCACTATTAACTAAAGAGTCTTTATGTAAGAAGAGCTGTGGTTTGTATCAGTTTTATAAGCAGAGTTGAACTACCTATGGTATGTATGAGTAGAAAACACAGTTCTTTTTTTCTAGGCATTCTCATGGTTCTTGGTGTATTGGAGACGCTGGAAAAAGAGCTTGCTTCTTGCGTTAAAACTGCATGTTTTCATCGATGTGAACACAGGCCTAAATTTCCCTTTAGAAACGGAGTTAAACCCCAGGATCTGTGTCTTCCTACAAGCAAGAGTTCATTTATGGTAAACCCGGTGAATTTTGGATCAAATGATTTTACACAGTTCAAGAACCCAACGCGTTTCCCACTATTAACTAAAGAGCATTTATGTAAGAGGAGCTGTGGTTTGTATCAGTTTCATAAGCAGGGTTCAACTACATATGGTCCTTTTGAGTAGGGAACACAGTTCTTTTTTTCTGGGCACGCTCCTATTTCATTGCTCTATTGGAGACTATTGAAAGAAGAAACTTGCTTCTTGATTGAAAACAGAGTGTGTTTAATGGATGAGAACACTGGTCTTAATTGCCCTTCAGAAACGGAGTTAAACCCCAGGATCTGTGTCTTCCTACAAGCAAGAGTTCATTTCTAGTAAACCAAGTGAATTTTCTGCTCAAATGATTTTTTGCAGTTCTAGAACCCAACCCGATTCTCACTGTTAACTGAAGATCATTTTTGTAAGAGCAGCTGTGGTTTGTATCAGTTTCATAAGCTTAGTTGAAGTACATATGGTCCGTATGAGTAGGAAACACAGTTCTTTTTTCAGGGCATGCTCATGGTTCTTGCTGTATTGGTGCCTCTGGAAAGAAGAGCTTGCATCTTGCGTAAGAACAGTGTGTTTAATGGATGAGAACACTGGTCTGAATTTCCCAACAGGAAGGGAGGTAAACTATAGCATCTGTGTCTTCCTACAAGCAAGCGTTCATTTCTGGTAAACCCAATGAATTTTGGGCTCAAATGATTTTACACAGTTCACGAAACCAACGCGATTCTACCTATTAACTAAAGAGAATTTATGTAAGAGGAGTTGTTGTTTGTATCAGTTTTATAAGCAGAGTAGAACTCCATATGGTCCGTATGAGTAGGAAAAGCATGTCTTTTTTTCTGGGCATGCTCATGGTTCTTGCTGTATTGGAGAAGATGGAAAGAAGAGCTTTCTTCTTGCATTAAAACAGAGTGTGTTTCATGGATGAGAACACTGGTCTGATTTTCCCTTTCGAAACGGAATTAATCTCCAGGATCTGTGTCTTCTTACAAGCCATAGTTCATTTCTGGTAAACCAATTGAAATTTGGGCTCAAATGATTTAACACACTTCACGAACCCAACGCGATTCCCACTATTAAATAAAGAGGATTTATGTAAGAGGAGATGTGGTTTGTATCAGTTTCATAAGCAGAGGTGAACTACATATTGTCCATATGAATAGGAAACACAGTTCTTTTTTTCTGGGCATGCTCATGTTTCTTGCTGTATTAGAGACGCTGGAAAGAAGAAATTGCTTCTTGTGTTAAAACAGCATGTGTTTAATCGATGACAACACAGGTCTGAATTTCCCTTTAGAAAAGGAGTTAAACCCCAGGATCTGTTTCTTCCTACAACAAGAGTTCATGTGTGGAAAAACCAAGTGAATTTTGGGCTCAATATGATTTTACACACTTCACGCATTCTCACTAATAACTAAAGAGTATTAAAGTAAGAGGATCTGTGGTTTGTATCAGTTTCATGAGCAGTTTGAACTACATATAGTCCCTATGAGTAGGAAAACAGTTTCTTTTTTTCTGCGCATGCTCATGTTTCTGCTGTATCGGACACTCTAGAAAGAAAGGGCATGCTTCTTGCTTTAACCGAGTGTGTTTCAGGGATGAGAACTCTGGTCTGAATGTCCCTTCATAAATGGAGTTAAACACCAGGATCTGTGTCTTCCTACAACCAGGAGTTCATTTCTGGTAAATCAATTGAATTTTGTGCTCAAATGATTTTATACAGTACACCAAACAAACACGATTCTCACTATTAACTAAAGAGCATTCATGTAATAGGAGCACTGGCTTGTATCAGTTACATAAGCAGAGTTAAACTACATATGTCCTTATGAGTAGGAAACACAGTTCTTTTTTGGAGACCTGTGTGTTCATCGATAAAAACATGCTGTTTTACAGCAAGAAGCAAGCTCTTCTTTCCAGCGTCTCCAAAACAGGAAGTACACGAGCATGCCCTAAA
>NW_023411297.1:0-14903 GCF_903995425.1 Onychomys torridus
CTTCTGACTGAAGGCATACATGCAGACTGAGCACTGTATACAAAATAAATCATTTTTTTAAAGTGTGTTCTATGTTGAGGTGATGGCTTACAGGAAGAAAGATCTTTGAAGGGAAAGCAGGCTGCCAGCTATTCTTGCAAACAGTGTTTCCACTGAATAGAATTAGGTTTGTGAGTGCACTTGTACTTATGACCTTAAAAGCATTATGTTAGAGCAAGCATATCTTATATGCAGATGTTTCATTTTAAATATTTTCATTTCAAGTATTTCCATAAGTTCACAGATTATAAATAACTTTAAAGATGTGTATAGAAAAAGAGGGACATTCCAATATGATTGATTTGGGATCTGGCTGGGTCAGCCACATTCTAGTCTCATTTTCAATTGGCATACTTAATAGCACTTATTGTTGCTGGGAAATTGCTTCCTTTCTGATGACTAGAGAAGGAGCTGAAGTTTTTTGAGTCTGGATGCAGGAACGTGTTAATGTTCTCTTTGATCATACAAGAATGTGATTTTCTAAGTTAAAACACCAGGCTTCCCTGTGTCAGCAGCTGTCATTTCATGGTGGTGTCTTTCTCAAGCTGGCTTTCCTTGACTGTGGGTCCTTGCTTTCAGGATAACTTCAGCCATAGTTCAGTTCCTCCCTCCCCCAGACCAAGGGCTAGTCTCTGTACTGGCTGCTTTTCTCCTTGCTGAGATGAGATAACTGAAAGAAGTAAGGTGGGGAGTTTTTGCTGTGGGCTGTGGTTCAGGTCCTGGCAGGAAGGTGAGTCAAGCTCATGGGTGTGGCAGGTGGAGATAACTGCTTACATAGCAATGAGTCAGGGATCTCAGAGGCCAGGTTAGGGCTGGTGCCTTTCCCTACTGACCCACTTCTTTCAGGGAGGCTTACCTCCTAAAATTTTCAGAACCTCCCAAAATCGTACAGGCAGCAGGAGCAAGTGATGAAAATGACCTGTTGGGGTGGAGCGGGGATTCCTACACAAACAGCAACGGGTTTATGAAAGAAATGTAACTGAAGGTAAAGAATGCTGGGCGGTGGTGGCGCATGCCTTTAATCCCAGCACTCGGGAGGCAGAGCCAGGCAGATCTCTGTGAGGCCAGCCTGGTCTACAAAGCGAGTTCCAGGAAAGGCACAAAGCTACACAGAAAAACCCTGTCTCAAAAAACCAAAAAAAAAAAAAAAAAGAGAGAGAGAGAGAGAGAGAGAGAGAGAGAGAGAGAGAGAGAGAATGCTGGGAAAGCCAGTTCATTCGCTCCATCAGGGTTCCCACTTCAGCATGTAGAATCGCCACAACTGATAGGAAATCACAACATGTCCACACTGTTGGGCTTTCCTGGCAGACCACCTAGTTATTTCCGGTTCAAAATAGCCATTTCCAGGTCAGAACATCTCGCGTGGCTAGGACTCCGTGGCTTTACATGGTTGAGTAAAGCACGCGCAGCCATGCAATCTACATGCATGCGTCTTGCATGAGTGGAGTAGCCACATGTGGTCCTGTACGCATGCGCGGCTCACTCTTTAAAAAGCTGGCGCCATGTTGCACAGGTCTCCCTTCTCTTCTTCTCTTCCCTTCTCTCCTCACTCATGTGTGTGCTTCACACAGGCCTGTCACCTCTATCCTCTATCCTCTATTAATAAACAGCTCTTCTGTGGATTTGTCATGTTCAGGACGTGTTCCTCGCAGGGTAAGAGCGCCCAAATAACTAACATTGGTGCTGTGAGGGAACGGGTGCTTCCGGACGCTTTGCGCCTGGAAACCCGGGAACCGGGGAAGGAAACTCTGTGCTACTCTATCCGGGAGCTCTGCTCCGTTCGCGACAGATCACTCTCCATTAGCCTGGTCACACAAATCCGCATGCAACACCGCTACTGATTGGTGAGTTTTCCCCCTTTTCGGCTAGTGTAAATGGTTTCCTGATTCCATGAGAACGACCCTTGAGCATCCGGCGCCTCACTGGTTATTCTTGAAACTGGGGGAACCCCTAGCCATGGCCCTCACTGACTACAGTCGGCCCCCATCACAGGCCCAAATTTCCAGCCACCTCCCACGTCTGCAGCTTGAGATATTTTTTGCGATGGGACCACCACCATCAGGTACATCCTGGGGCTGTGTGAAGCCGGCACATTCTTCACGCCTGAAGGGGCAACTGGGCATTAAGGGCTCCAGGGGAGTCCTTGCTTCACACAGTAGGGCCCCCGCTTATCAGCTGATAAGGCGGCTTGTGCCCGAGATCCATCTGGCCTCCAGGATGTCTTGGCTCCGGATCACGTTTATTGTTTTAATTTTTTATTTTCCTGCCTCTCCGCTGCAGACATTGGAAATAAGGCTTCCAACTCGATCAGTCCTAGCTCTCCCTTAGGCTGTCTTCTTGCTTAAAGATTCCTAAGCTTATCCATCTCTGTACTGAGAGATGGCCCAAGTATGCTTTAAAGAATAACAAAAATCCCAATGTTTTACAGGAGTTATCTAATTCTAGCCAGTGAACAGGCAAATGGAAAGAGTTGCTCTTTATCTTAACTTTCTTTCTTTCAATGTTAAACTGTCTCTTCATTCTCTCCTGCTCATGTGCTCCTAGCTATGCCTAAACCAAAAGATTCTCTGTCCCTATCTCTTTTTCTCTCAATAAAGCTCTAGAAAGGTAACCATGGCTTGTGTGATTCTTCCGCCAACCAGCACGTGGTGGCCAGCCATGAGAAGCATGGCTTTCCACTATTGATACCGCCATGATTTTTTACAGTGAGTCTGCTGTTCTAATGGCTGAAATCTGAGCTATATGTTTGCGATGGACAATCCCAGGGGTTTCCAGGTTGTGCTGGCATTGGTGGGCACATTTTTGCTCCCAATGAGAAGGAGCAAAAATGGCATCTGGGGTCTACCAGGTGGACCAATGGCAGTGCAGTCGCAGCTCTTCCCATCCCTTGATGAAGGGGGGGGGGGACTTGAGCTGATCTTAGATCTTACTTCATTCTCAGGACGCCTGAGTTGAAGTCTGGTCCTGGCTTGTTATTTTAATTTTTTATTTTCCACTCAGCTACAGCCATGGGACAGAGGGCAAATACCCCCACTTACATTGACAGATGGGGCGGGTACCGGTAAATCTGGCCGCTTAACAGCTTTGTGGTACCGGTAAACCTGACCAAATAACAGTGTGGCAGGTACTTCAGCCAGTGAATGGGAAAATAAGAGTTGCTTCATCTCCAAGCTTTCTGCTAAAGCTCTAAACCCTTTCCTTCCTTTCCCTCTAAGGCGTCTGCCACGTGTAACCTTTTCTGTCTGACTTCCTCGCCGGCAGTGGGCGGGCTCAAATGCACAGGCTTGGGCGGTTTCTAAGACTCACCCTAACTCACCTTAACTCCACCCACTCATTCTCAAACTGCCTTGAGGACCACAGACGGGTCTAAAAGCAGCTGAGATCTAAACAATTAAGTTTACAATAATCAGGATGGTTCCTAAGCCAAAAACAATCAGCTTATAGCCTCAGGCAAGTCTTCCAAAGGATCGGTTTACAGTCTGCCTACTGGCAGATCTTCCAAAAGCTGTCCTTAAGCCACCAATCGTCAGGAAAAAATTCAGGACACAGAGTAAAATCCGTCTCTTGTTCCCGGCTAAAGTTAAGTATCTGGAGAGCAAGGCTCCTGACCCCACAGGCAAAAGAGTCATCTGTGGCATTTAAGGTGTGCCAGGGAAGAGATAAAAGCCCGAAAACAAAACTGCCAAGTGCTGGCACTCGCTGACTCCCGAAAGCTGTTGGGTCCCTGTTTTAAGTGAAAAAGGCCACGGCCTAGCGAATGTCCTGCCCATCAACAGCCTTTTCCTTGTGCTGCCTAGAAAGACAACCAGTCAGCTGACTGCCCCCAGGCACCAAGACGCATGGGTACATCAAGCTAAGACCTCCAGCAAACCTAGGCTTGGCTACAGACACAGCAGGGAACCCAGAACTCAGCAGGGAAGCGATCAGTTTCTTTCCTTCTGGACACCAGAGCCATTGACTCAGTCCTGGGAGTTTTAGGATGTCACTCCTCCTTTCTATTGTCGAGAGCAGAGGACAGCCTTACTTACCTCACCAGATTTAATTGTACTTTCAGAGTTACTTAATGAGAAAGATTTCCAACTAAGATAAGAGCTCATTGTCTCATTTCAAAGTTACCGCCTGTGTTTCTCATGTGCATACAGACAGGGCCATGATCTTTGCCTTGTCCCTAATTCAAAAAAATAAGTTCTCTTGCACTCTCAAGCTCCAGAAGACACCAGGATCCACTGCCTTGTCACCAATTCCAGAGGAATAATCTTTTATGTCACCAGTGTCCTGTCAGACAGAAGGTTCCCAGCCACACCATAAAGGATGGACAGCTGCAGGACAAGGCATGACAGAACTTCATCCCAGGACCAGCCACACCATGGAGGATGGACACAGCTGCAGGACTTCATCCCAGGACTTCAGGAGGCAGCTTCCCATGTCCCCCCAAAGCCAATCAACGTCCACCATTCAGCCTGAAGCAGTCTTTGAGAGAAACGGTGCCCTATACCCATCTATCCACATTTTTTTCTTAAGAACATATGAGTCAGGAATGATAGGAAATCACAACATGTCCACACTGTTGGGCTTTCCTGGCAGACCACCTAGTTATTTCCGGTTCAAAATAGCCATTTCCAGGTCAGAACATCTCGCATGGCTAGGACTCCGTGGCTTTACATGGTTGAGTAAAGCATGCGCAGCCATGCAATCTACATGCATGTGTCGTGCATGAGTGGAGTAGCCACATGTGGTCCTGTACGCATGCCCGGCTCACTCTTTAAAAAGCCGGCACCATGTTGCACAGGTCTCTCTCTCCTCTTCTTCTCTTCTCTCCTCTCCTCACTCACGTGTGTGCTTCACACAGGCCTGTCACGTCTGTCTCTTCCTATCCTATGTTAATAAACAGCTCTTCTGTGGATTTGTCGTGTTCTGGACGTGTTCCTCACGGGGTACGAGAGCCGCTAAATAACTAACAAAGAGGAGGAGAGGGGACTTTTTAAAGCGCCCTTATTAAGTCCCACCATCTCTCTCTTTGAATCTAGCCAGGAAGCACAAGCTTTCTCTCAATTGTCATCCTGCTGTAAGGTCCTGAGATAGAAGTGGCACCAGCCAGACTGTGGGGGAGGGGACTGGTGGGTTTGTGTTGACTACTGTATCCCCCAGGGTGGAGGTGCAGTCTTCTCTGCCGATTTCAACATGAGCTGCTCTCTCAGCAGGCTTCCTGAACTGGCCTCCACAGGAAACTCCAGCCAGACTCTCAGAAGCCATATTTTTAGTAAGAAAATAATCACTGTTGTTAAATGTGTTTGATTTTGCTTTAGATTTAAATACAGACTTATTTGAAAAGGCACCAAGGTCAAAAGGAAAACAAACAGCCCTGCTTGCTGGAGAAACACTGTCTTATTAAAAGAGAGCTTGAGCAGAATTTTAATACTATGTGCCAGCAAATGTTTTAACAAACGTTCACAAGAATTAATCCACGAGTTTGATTTTACAAGAACCAGTGGAAAAGAATAACAGTCATGCAGGAGGTAGAATGGAAGCATTAAATGGGGAGAGCGTGTTTAGGATAAGAAACTGTTGATAACAACTGGATGGGAACACACCATAGAGCCTCAGAGAGCCAGGCAGGACCTAGCCTCTCAGCAGAGTTCACAAGACAGGAGGAGATCTGAGTCCATGAAATTTCCAACTAGGCATCCAATATGCTGCTCAGATAGATTTAGAGTTACTAGGTACAACAGTGCCCACTGTTCATTCAGAGGACTACTTCAAAGCCTGGTCCTCAAAAAAGAGCTTAATGGCATGTTTTAAGTTTTCCCTTTAGGAAGAAAGTACTGATGCCACCATGGCCCAAATGGATGAGTTTTGAGGTTTTATAATGTTTTTCTTGATGCTTGTAAACAAATTGTTTGTAACATTTTAGGAAAAAAAAGATTGAGAAGTCAAGTCCTTGTGTTAAAATGACAGGTCTCAGGCTAGAGAGATGGCTCAATGGTTAAGAGTGCTTCCTGCTCTTTCAGAGAACTGCAGTTAGGTTCCCAGAAACTGCACTGGGTGTTTCAGAACTGCCTGTAATTCCAGTTTCAGTGTTTCTGATGCCCTCTTCTGGTGTTCACTGTTCACACATGCATGCAGCATACCTTCACACAGACACACACAGACACACAGACACACACATACACAAATAATCATAAACCTAAAATTAAATGTCTCAGCAAGAAATAAAAACTAATCATTTGAAAAATACTGAAAATAAAAATCTTACAAAGGAAAATCCTAGGAAAAAGCTAGTGTTATCAGAACATTTGACCAAAACTTTAAGTCTTACATCACCGGCAGCTCTACGTACTCATTTTGTGATAAAGTATAAAGTGAATACCAAAATCAGGACAGACATAATGGGAAAGCTGTAAGTGATTAATGACTGGGACAATGCCAACAATGTGTGGCAAAATTAACCCTGCCCAGCCTTCATCTATTCAGGGTGCACAAAGTCCATGAAATTAGGTGATCCTTTAGCATGACTCAAGCCAGATAAAAGAGTATGAACAAATACAGAGAAGCTTCCAATAGTTTCCTGTCTATTTGTGATTAAAAAAATCACATTAACCAGAAGTAGACTGTTGCTTCTTTAGCAGGGTGAAGATATTGAGTGCTGCTTCCTACTTAGTAGATGGATCCTCCCTTCTCTTATAATTGGTATCATTGTAGGCTATAAAACAGTTTGCACATTTCCTATTATGTTGCATTGTAGCTGGTTGTCCAAAATGCAGAAGCAGGTGCCCTGGGTGGGGATGTGCTGCTGCTAAACTAAGACAGATCTAGAATTCAAGAGAGTGGACACCAACTGTAACATTCTAAAGTACATATAGCAAGTACAGCTAAGGAAATAAACTTCAGGACCCCTCACTCCAAGATTCTCTCCCAGGTTGCTGTGTAAGAGATTCCACAATGTGTTTTATTGAAATATCAGCTTGTCACTCCACTTTAAGTCACCATCTAAGCAAGCAGACCCCCTCTAAATTGTTCTCCTCTCTGTGTTTGGCACATATCACTTTCTAACCTGTTAGCCTTTGTGTGCTTGGACTGAATCTACCAGGTTGAGCTGAATCCCCAGGGGAGTCCTTGCCCTGGAGGAGATGGGAATGGGGGGTGGGCTAAGGGGAAGGGGGGCATGGGAGGGGGGGAGACAGAGGAATACATGGCTGATATGTAAAATTGAAATAAATTATGAAAAAAAAATCAGATCAGTGTTGACTGGAAAGCTGAAGCGTCACTCATGCTGAGTTCAAACTGCTTTCCATGTCTTAAATAGCCTGCCTTCTTTTTTTTAATTATTATTAAAAGATTTTCTATTCATTTTACATAACAACCACAAATTCCCCTCTCTTCCCTCATCCTGCCCCCCCCAGCTTCCCCCCAACCCACCCCCTATTCCCACCTCCTCCAAGGCAAGTTCTCCCATGGGGAGTCAACAGAGCCTGGTACTTTCGGTTGAGGCAGGTCCAAGCCCCTCCTCCCTGCATCAAGGCGCACAGTGTCCCACCATAGGCACTGGGCTCCAAAAGGCCTGATCTCACTGGCTGGGGGACCCCTAAACAGTTCAAGCTAAACAACTGTCTCACTCTCCAGAGGGCCTGGTCCAGTCCCATGGACTCAGCTATTATCCCACAGTTCATGCGTCTCAACTAGTTTTAGCTTGCCTTCTTGCTGCAGCTGTTCATTCAGAAGCTTTGGACCTTAGCACAGACATAAATTGGGCATCAAACCTTCACCCTTTAAAGGGATTATATGGTAAACCCTCATAAGCCAGATATGTATGGGTGTTTGGGTATAATTGCAAACACTCAGAGCGTCCTAGTGGGAATGGATCTTGATTTTGTTAGACACTCGGGATGCTGCAAAATTTCCTTTTGGCAAGCAGAGTATAATTAGAAAATTACAGCTGTGTGAACTAAACATAACTTTTAAAACTAAATACCAGCAATCCTATTCTAGGAAGATTCCCCTCACTTTGTATTGTCTATGGTGGAAATCTACAGCCAGTCAGTTAATTTTCTGTCCTGTCTCTGTTGGGGTTAGGATCTTGAACTGCCTTTCCCTTGTTTGGGTGTTCGGGTGATGTCTCTTTGCAGACAATGATTGTGAAAAATTGAGTAAATCTTTTTAATGGCCTCTTCTAAATATTTTCAAAGAAAATGTCAATTGACACTCATTCACTGATTGAAGGTAAAGGAATAAATGATAACAAATTAATCATAAATATATAAATGGATACATCCCCATTTTGGTGTTTTAAAACTAATAATAATATAATACACATTTATTTTATAAAATTAGGCATGTACAAATATAATAAAAAGACGTAAGTATACCTAATGTCACCACTAAAGAAAATCCATTATTAATGATTTTATGAAAAGCTTGTCTTTCATAGTTTTAGTGATAGGTATAAACAGGGTCTCCACACACAAGGCACGTACTCTTCCAATGGGCTGCCTGTCTGACCTTGGGTTTTTGAGACAGGTCTCGCTCTGTATCCTGGCTGGGCTTCACCGCCATGTCATGCCTGGCACGTCACCCTTGCTCAAGCCTCAGCCTCCCAGTGCTGAGCTGTCAGGATTCACTGAGGTCACCCTGTGTCTTCCCTTTATAGCTCTTCCTTAGTGTCTACCCTCAGGATTTCTTTGAGACCATGCGTCTAGAGTATCTTTTTGTTTGTTTATATAGTAAAATAATTCATTTTGCATAATTAGGACACGTAAAGATATAATAAGAGTTTGAGCCATAAGGTCTGAGTTTCTTCCTTGTCTTTTTAGTTTTTAGTGATCGCTTTTGTTATTTGACAATTTCACACACGTATTTGATGTATTTGGTTAGTCTCTCCCTTGTCTTCTTTTTTTTTTGAGACAGGGTTTCTCTGTGTAGCTTTGCGCCTTTCCTGGATCTCTCTTTGTAGCCCAGGCTGGCCTCAAACTCACAGAGATCCGCCTGGCTCTGCCTCCCAGGTGCTGGGATTAAAAGCGTGTGCCACCACCACTGCCACCACCACCACCCGGACTCCCTTGTCCTCTCTTATCTCCCTCTCACCCCTATAAATGTCCCACACCCTAATCAGTCCCTTTGCCCCAGATTCATGACTTTTGGTTTGGTATTATGATACTTTTAGTTTAACCAGGGTCGTCTGTATGAGCATTGGATGGGAACTATCTACATCTAAATGTAATTATTCTCCCTCTCCTGAATCTGTCAGCAGCAAACAGTTTAGCAATGATAGGTAGGGCTCTGTGCCTTCCTCCTCCATGTTAGACTATCAATGAGCCTATTTTGTGCAGGCTGCAGCTGCTGAGTCTGGATTGCAATGACTATGTCTCCCCACGAGATGGCATTCCACAGTCATAGTCCTTCTTCTTCTTCTTCTTCTTCTTCTTCTTCTTCTTCTTCTTCTTCTTCTTCTTCTTCTTCTTCTTCTTCTTCTTCTAATTCTTCATCTCCTTCTCCTTCTCCTTTTCTCCTTCTCCTTTTCTCCTCCTCCTCCTCCTCCTCCTCCTCCTCCTCCTCCTCCTCCTCCTCTTTTTTCCCCCCAGACAAGGTTTCTCTATGTAGCTTTGCACCTTTCCTGGAACTCACTTGGTAGACCAGGCTGGCCTCAAACTCACAGAGATCTGCCTGGTTCTGCCTCCCAAGTGCTGGGATTAAAGGCGTGCACCACCACCTCCCGGCCAGTCCTTCTTCTTTTATCCCCTCCTCTGCTGTCTTCTCTGAGCTGCAGAGGGATGGTACAAATGTCTTACTTAGGGCTGAGCCCCCAGTCACCACTTATTCTCAGCACCGGATGCAGCCATGAGTAGAGACTGTTCATTGCAAAGAGAAGCTTCCCTGATTAAGATGAGAGCAGCATCTGCCCATGGCTGTGAAAATATTCAGAAGGGAGTTTGACATTATGTCAGTTCAGCAAAAGAACAGTATTGAGTTCCCATCTGGAACCTGTGCTCTTCCCTGCTGTGAGTTTTTGGACAGTGTTATGGTAAACGGTATGGACTTCTTCCTGTGGAGCAGGGAGGCTCAAATCCGTCAGAGAGCAGTTGGTCACCCTCATAACAGCAGAATTATCACTTTTTTTTTTTTTTTTGCTGCTGTATTCATTTCTCTTTCTCTTACACTGGGCAGATCTGCAGACCATCCCCTCACATAGTTATCTTCAAATTGGGCTATGGGGATTACTGAGTTCCTAAGCAGGCATTGGTATATGGACATTTTTGAAAATCAAATTTCAAATGCTCGGTCTCTGTCTATGTTCAGCTACTTGAAAACATTACATACAAATTTACCCTTCTTACCTCCCTTTCAAAAATGCCCTCCAAGTTTAATAGTCCTTCATGCTTTATGTTGCTTGGTTACATTGTTCAGGTTGAAAAGCCCCTATCTACTGCACTCAATAAAGAGCCATTTATTTATATTTACTCATTTCATTTTCCTAATATTTTATTAATTGTTTGAGAACTCCATACAATGTTATATATATATATATATATATATATATATATATATATATATATATACTCACTCACCCCTGAATACTCCCGTTACCGCCCTCTCCACCTTCCCACTCCTTCCCACTTAACTTTGAGATCGCTATTTTTTCTTCTTTCTCTATACAGTCTGGTTGACAAGCTAGCCTTGGGAGTAGGGGCTGCCCTGGTGTATGGCCAGCTAATCAGGGTAGGTTGCTATGCCTACACTGTTATAGGGAGCCTACCAGAGATGACCACTTCATAGCAAACTGAAAAGTCTCTATTCCAGCCAGCTGGAATGGTACTCAAGTATTTAGAGACACAGTGCAGCCCTGAGCATGAGAGCAATAGGTGTTTAAAGGCAAACATCACATCCTGGTATCTTATTCTGCAGCAGGAGGGGGAGGTTTTGTGCAAACAAAGAAATTTAACAGTAGCTAAGATAAGTTAGCTGAAGCAGCTTGACCTAGGCTTCCTAAAATAGAGTTGGATTTCCACAATGGGATTCTCCACCAAGGCAATCAAATTCTAGTTAAACCTAAAATGGCCTCAGCAAGAATACAAGATGGAGGAACCTTTGCACTACCTTGTCCTGCCACAACATCATTAATGAAAACCGACTCTTCCTCCCAGTCTTAGTTAGGGTTTCTATTGCTGTGAAGAGACACCATGACTATAGCAACTCTTATAAAGGAAGACATTTAAATGAAGTGGTGTTTTACATTTCAGAGGTTAAGTCCATTATCATCATGGCAGGGAGCACGGAGATGTGCAAGCAGATATGATTCTGACTACATCTTGATCAGAAGGCAACAGGGAATGGTCTGTGACACTGAGCAAAAGAAACCTCAAACCCTGCCAGCACAGTGACACACTTCCTTCAACAAGGTCACACCTCCCCATAGTGCCACTTCCTACGAGTTTATGTGGGCCAATTACATTCAAACTATCACACTCCCCCAGCAGCCATCAAATGCCAGTTGCTCCTCAGCTAGTGGTGGGACTTTGTGCTCATTCTCCCCTCTCTAATCTGAGTTTTTGTCTGCCTTAAGCTTGCAGAGGTCTTGTGCATGATATCACAATCTCTGTGAATTCATAAGTAATTCTGTCCTGTTGTGTCTGAAAAACATTGTTTCCTTGATGTCATCTCCTACCTTCAGCTTTTGGAATCTTTCCACACTTTCTTTCAGGAAGATCTCTGAGCCTTGGAGTAGTGATGCAATGTGAATGTCCCAATCAGAACTGAGCACTCCACAGTCTTTTATTCTCTGCCTGTTAAACAGTTTCTAAATGCTAGTCCTGAGAACATGAAGTTTAAGTGAAAGACAGCAACCCCTTTCTGAGAACAGGTATTTCTTCATTCTTTGCTTTTCTCTACTTATCTAAGTCCATGCTCCCATGGGGTCCTATATCAGACATGGAAAATTGGAAGACAGTAAAAGATTTCTGGATGTACAATGACCCCCCCCCAAAAAAAAAAACAAGACACAACAAACAAAAACTTTCAAAATCTCATGCACAATTCATAGGGTTTCTGGCGATGCTCAGGTGTGATACAGTGGGTCACCACAGGCCTGGTTGTGAACAGCTCACTCTGCATCATTCTCACCCTCACAATGACAGTCAGCAGCATTTGAAGAACACCTCAGCTCAGATGAAAGATTATTGTACATTATCTAGCAATGTTTTTACTGTACATACAAGGTTTTTTCCCCTTAGGGACACACATTTTTTAATTCGTAAAGACCTTAACATTTTCTTACCTGCATTAATTTTTTTGGCATGTAATTATTAACTTGGTGTGTCTTTGGAGCCTTTTGTGTTAAAATGTTTAATTTTTAAAACTTGCTGTTTGAATTGTTGACTTGAGTTTCATATAAGTAGTTAAAAGAATATTGGTTTAGGGTTGTGACAGAATTTTCAACAACTTCTGGTATAATCATAAACATGCATCTGCTGTTTGTCCTCATATGTGTGGGAAGTGGTGCTCTGTGTACTGACATGAGATGAAGACGACAGGGCTGAGAAGCACTGGAGATGCTCCTGTCTTAGTAATGTTTCCTCTGTATGAAAATCACCACCGGCAAAAGCAATGCTGGATGAAAGGCTGTGTTTCAGCTTAAAACCCTCAAGTCACACTCCACCACTGAAGGAAGTCAGAGCAGGAAGTCAAGGCAGAAACGAGGAGGCAAAAACTAAAGCAGAGACCATGGAGAAATGCTGGTGACTATCTTATGGCCCCGGGACTGTTCAGCCTGCTTTCTTAAACCATCCAGGACCACAGCACATGTGTAGGGCCTCCCACATCAATGATTACTTGAGGAAATGGACTAAGACTTGCTCACAGGAAAAGCTTATAGAGGCATTGTCTCAACTGACATTCCCTCTTCCTAAATGGCTCCAGCTTTTTGAGAGTTGTCATAAAATTAACCAACACACTCTCTCACTCTGTGTTGTATATTGTTGTGCTCAGGTCGCAAGACCCCCAAGCAAGACCACCACAGAGCCAATATCTGATGCAAGCACACAGAGGTTTTTTAGTAACAAAATAAGCAAGCTTGGTCTGCCATCCGACATCCAACACAGTGGATGGAGGAGAATGGCCCTGAGCACTCACTTTAAGGGGTTTGTATAGAAAAGGTTTACATGCAGCTTGGGATTAGATGAGGGGGCTAGAGGTGAGGTAGTTCTTTGAAGTTACTGGCTGAACTTTAAGCTTGAAGTTACTGATGGCTAAAAGATTATATCTACAGAGACATAAATTTTTACTTCATATGTCCTTCTTTTGTTGAGCCCAGGATATATACATTCTGATTTATTGTTCCAGTCCTAATCTCTTCTGAGTTCAATTTCTGGTCAGTTGAGCCCATTACTCCTCATATCTTGTTTTGCTAAGTCCAGGATATATAGATTTATTGTCCCAGTCTTATCTTTCCCATAAGTTCAACTTCTGGTCAGTTCTAAAACTGCTGGTCAGCAAATACCGGAAAGGAGGTGGGGGAGCAGGGAGAGCATCTCTCAATATGGCTACTGATTTTTCCCTTTCAATATCAAATATTTGGCCAAGATTTAATTATGTATATAAAAGTAAATGGGCATAACCATCTCATTAGTGTGTAAATTTGCTTTCATTTTAGAAAATGGTCAAATTTTATGTGCATGAAAGAATTATTTTGAAAGAAATTTCCTTATGATTTGCTATCAGTAAATCTGATTTGAATACCTACTTCATGTATTTAAATAGCTGGGGTCAGGAAACATTTTCATGAGTAAAAAAGTGTAAGAGTGTAAAAAGCATAAGAAGTTATGGGTTCATTGAGTTTTCAGTAATGTGTTTACAGGTCAAATTTTTTTTTCCGGACTTAACTAACCTGCAAAAAATTGTAGGTCATTGCTGGTCACATAACTTATTCCTTATCTAGCACAGTTGCTGGGCACATTTCTAAAGAAAATTCAAATGGGAATCAAGCCAGTTTGAACTCTGTGTTTATGAATTGGTGAGGAAGTTATCGCACATTTATGAAAAATTTATCTCTACAGAAAGTATAAAACACTTATGTTGATTATTTATCAATATTTATAATGTATATGTCACTTTTGCTGGCCATGTACCCATAATTATAAAAGTAATCTGATTTTGATTTTTATATTCTAACAAGGACTATGGGGGTCCCTTGATAGTCCCCTTCCAGGGCCCAGGAAGAATCTACAACTAGCTGATAATTAATCTTTGATGATATGAAATGAATCTATGTACAGGAAACTCCTAGTCCATACACTTTATTATTCTGAGTCAGTTCTCTCTCTACACAGCTTCAGTTCTGCTCTCATGTCAAGCTCCTTTCTTGTCTGCTTTCTCTCTACATTAGTCTGCAGTCCCCTCTAGGTTTTATCTTAATTCCTTCATCTTAATTCTGCCCCATCTAGTTCTTCCCCATCTTATCTCTCACATCTCCTTTTTTCTCATCTTGTTCTTCCCCATCTGACTCTTTCTCATCTTCTATCTTGTTCCTCTGGTATTCTCTTTTAGTCCTCCAATCTAGTTCTTACCCATCTAGTTCTTACGTTCTCTTTTCTCTGTCTCATCCTCAAGTTCTCTAGTCAAAATCCTCCTTCTCCCTCTCAGACTTCTTATTCTCTAAGTTCTCCCCAAGTCTCTCAGGAATCCAGTTATAAACCCAAGCAACAGCAATCCTCTGGCTGAACAAGGTCACCAGACTTGAATTCTATGGGGTCTAAAGGTAGGTAAGAATTTTTCTCAGGCAGTACTGTCACTCTCTTTTACCACCCAAAATGGGAGTGGTAAAAGATGAGGTCAGCTGAGTGCTAATGACTCATTAATATATCAGAAAGGAGATCTAT
>NW_023411298.1:0-189452 GCF_903995425.1 Onychomys torridus
GTAAACCAGCAACATAAACTCTTGGGCTCTTCACTTAGGTGAAGTATATATATTTCAAAGACTATTGTGGCATGAAACAATGTTGCTATTTCCTCTATCTACAAATAGGGCAATGTAAAAAGTGTCTCAGGGGCCTGAGATGACCACTAGGAAGCATCAGTGAGGTACACATTGGAGAAAACCATACATACTGGTACAACTTTCACCAACAATTTAGCTCAAGAGGGACAGTGTCAAGACAAGGAGATGGGGTCTGTGATGAGAATCTGTGCCTTATGCACAACTCAGCCTTATTATTGGACAAGTCGTGGAAACACAGGAAATTAGTAATATTTAACTCCCTCTTCAGTTACTTTAGAGTAGCAATCTTCCATCCAGTGCTATCAGCTCCCTCTCTCTTCTTTCTCTAAGGATTCCCATCTACTTTATGATCATAAAGAAAATACAAGAACAGTGGTACGTGGATATCAGAAAGCATTTCAAAACAAGGTTTTTAAAAGGAATTATCCAAATCTGTTGGAAATAAGAGGCAATCACAATGGCCATTTGCAGGCATCAGCCTGGTTGATCACCATTTCCAATTACTGATTCATTCACTAATCTTGCTGTGTCTATTGAGCTATTGTGGGAATGATGCTAAAAGTCTCAGCTTCCTCTTAGTTAGGAACATAATCCTCATGCAAGTACATGGACCTGATGCTGGAAGGCAAGGAGAGAGAGGATGAAATTGCTTTGTAGAAGCAGCCTTGGCCCTTGTCTGCAATTTCCAGATGTACTTCCTAATGGTTGAACTTATGAATACCCAGCCGATTTCCTGCCATTTCCCCAGAGTTCACAGTACAGCATAGCATCCTAGCCTCTGTTACAACATTTTCACAGGTGAGACAAGTTTAAGGCAATCTGAGCAAGCCTAGATCAGTTGTCATGTGTCATCGCACTACCACTGGAGGAAAAAAAAAACCACTCCTTGTTTCCAATACTTACCTGTTCTTTCACAGTGATGCCATCAATGAATCCAATCATGTCAGTCAGGAATCATCATTTTTTTCCAGGTTCCTGTAGGATGCAAACTTGAGTTCACCAAGTTTCAGATAAAAAACCCAGTCTTGGATTTTGGTAATGGGACTACATATCATAGTACATAGGATGGATTCTGGAGGAATGAAAATGGATGGGCATGTTAAAATAAAATTCCTTATTCTCATTAATTTCAGGAAAACTATATGAGAATAACCATAAAAATTATATATTAAAGAAGAAAATTAAAGACATATTACCTATTGAGTATATTATGAGCTTCCTGCAGCTGACTGCAGCTCAGTGGGTGTCACTACTGCATTGTCCCCATAGTCTCAGTGATGGAGCTTCACACACATTCTTACCAGTTCCTCACCTGTGTCTGATGTGCACATATCCTGTGATGATGAAGGTGAGAGAGAAGGTCATCAGGGTTCTTGGGGCTCTGACCCTGCCTTACCTCCTTGTTGGCTCTAAATTGAATCCCACACAGTGCTCTCACCATGGTCAATATTGATACTCTGCATTGAGTTAGGTCTCCACAATTTCCAGTCCCATTGGCTTTTACAGGAGCTGAGAGAACCACCTCTTCCCTTGTGATGCTTTGCATTTTGTTCATATCAGAGTATATCATATATTTTTAAAAGTAACCCATAAAATTGCTGTGGAGATAGCACTGTGGTTCAAGTGATCAGCACACATGAATTCTTGAGTGGAATCCATACTTCTAGTTCTCTACAACTACAATAAGCTTGATGTGGCACACTAGATGGAGACAGTGTCATCAATGTGGAACACTGGCCTTCCAGTATAATTTGTAGGTGAGTTCTGGGGTCAGTGAAACATTTTGTCTCAAAAATATGGTGTAGGCTGCTAGAGAAGAACATTTCATATCAACATGTACAGAAATATACTAATTCACACTTACCTAGGAAATCACACACAGAAAGAAAGAGAGAGAGTGAGAGAGAGAGACAGAATGAGAGAGGCTGAATAAAAAAAATTGACACTTCCAGTATTACTACAGAGCATACCAGCAGAGAGAATCCTTGAGATTGTTACAGAGAAGCAGCCCAGTCACAGAGGACTCCAACCCTCTATGCCTCTGAAGAGGCTCTTCCATTGCCCAGATCTTTGTGTGAAACTCGCGCCCTCTGCTGGTCCTGATAACCCTGCAGGGAGGTTTGTGTCTGAGCTCACAGTAGAATTGTATCACTGTGACTCTGGTACAGTAATACATGGCTGTATCCTCAGAGCTCAGCCTGTTCATTTGCAGGTACAGCGTGTTCTTGGCATTCTCCCTGGAGATGGTGAACCGGCCATTGACAGCATTGGCATAGTTGATGTAACTACTACCACCACTAATGTATGCCACCCACTCCAGTCCTTTCCCTGGAGCCTGGCGGACCCAGCTTATGTCATAGCTACTGAAAGTGAATCCAGAGGCTGCAGAGGAGAGTTTCAGGGACTTTCCAGCCTGCACTAGGCCTCCCCCAGACTCCACCAGCTGCACATCATACTGGGCACCTGCAAACACAGAATTCTGTTCAGAAAACTGTCACAGAAGTCAAATTTTATCTTTCTTAGGACTACACGACACAGTATTTCCCTCTTTTACAATAAGGACAAGAAAAACCAGTTGAGTCTCAAGCCCATGGTGAGAGTTCTGTGTTCAGTGATAATCACTGAGTGGGAGGATTTGGAATCCAGTTCAGGGCTCCTCTGCCTGAGCTGCAGAGTCAGGACAGATCTGTTTTTTATGAGCAAAGAGAAGCCTTACTTGCATATTGTCTGGCTATAGCAAGCACTGGAATTAGACCCAGGGAGGAAGGCAGTGCTCATAGAATATATAAGACATCAAAGACATTGATGACAGATATAGAAATAGCCACAGTTTTGTAGTTCTCTATGGAACCTTCCCTTACTTCATTTAGTTATCTTTGTGCAGACGCTCAGAACATGCTGTATTTTCACACTATTATGTCTTCTTATAGAAAGTAAAAGCACCACACACAGGTGTGTTTCTATCTAGGAGCCCAGTCGTTCCCACTGTATGAGCTGGACATGGATTCTCCCATACATGGATCTGGGTCAGGGTCACTCCTCCCTGGATAAGGTAGCAGAACACCTTGCTTGTGACCTGAGCACTTTGGAATTATCTGAATTTCACATATGTATGCAACAATGCTATCATCAGGACATAAGAGGTTTACAGATGAGACCTCCCTTGTCACTGCCTCTCTCCTGCCTTGTGGTAGCTATGGAGACATTCCTGTCTGCAGCAAACTCACTTGCTCTGCACCATGAAATTCTGTCTGTGATTCCTTTAAACTCCCAGTTTCCCTTATCTTCTTCCATCCTTACACCAGGAAACACATAATTGTCTCATGTTGTGTTAGGAAAGTTTTCATCCCCTAATTAATATATTTTGCATACCTGGGGCTTTTAATTAATTTTTAGAAAGACATTCTTTTTTAACCAGTTCTCTTGTTTCCTTCCTACTCATTTTCATTCTCTCACCACACCCCACTTTTCCTTTCCCAGTCCAGCACTACCCTGGGCAAGTTCCCAGTGCCCCACTCTAAAGATGGCTTCCCTTCCTAGGGCTCCTGTACTACTTCCATAAATGGAAATCAGATGTCAGCATACCTAACACACACAATCTAGGTTCTGTATATGAGAGAAAAAGGCAGTGTTCATCCTTCCCAATCTTGGTTACATTGTTTGGCACATTGATTTCCAGTTCCATTCGTGTTCTTCCATGTCTCAGAGAACACTGAGGAAGAGGAGGCAGAAAGAATGTAAGTGGTGAGCATTAGGAAGAGTGCTGTGACATTCTGTCTCCTGGACATGACATGGGTCTCCCATTCACAAAATCATCATGCCTGTTGTTTTCCATGTAATCTGTATCAAGAACAAAACATGCGTGTAGATTATTTCCAAGTCTCACATCTTACTGAGGTGCTGTCAGATATAGATAGTTTACAGAGATACTCCATGCAGGAACATTCTCAGGATAAATACTTTGCACAAATTTCATGACAAGCTAGACAACGTGGTCAGTGTTTGGTCAGAATGGCACACCTTGTGTGAGGTCTATGGTGAGTGTGAAGCTCATCCAAGACTCATGGTTCGCTGACTATACCTGACCTTTCTATCTTACTTGAAACCTATACTGTCAACTATGAAACCCAAATGAGGCTCTCTGCCTTGACTGTAGCATGATTTTTTTTTGAGAAAGGGTTTCTCTGTGTAGCTTTTTGCCTTTCCTAGATCTTGCTTTGTAGACCATGCAGGTCTTGAACTCACAGAGATCTGCCTACCTCTGCCTCCCAAGTGCTGGGATTAAAGGCCTGTTCCACAACCACCAGGCACATAGCACAAATCTTAAATGGTGTTATTAATAACATCAAATCTGAGGCCAGGTATTGGGGTGTATCCTGGAAGATCAGAGAAGCAGAACAAACCACAGCTCCCTCACCTTGCCAATTAGTCAGCTCATCCTGTTTCCTCAGAATGGAAACCTCTGGGTCCTCATCTAAATGAATCTCAGCTGAACTGCTGTTCCAAAGCCGGAAATCTTAACCAGCTAAAAGCTTCTCTTTTCTGGTATTCATGCCTGATATACCTTTCTGCATTCTGCCATCACTCCCTGGGATTAAAGGCTCACTTGCTGGGATTAAAGGCATGAGTCACCATGCAGACTATTTGCAGTGTGGCCTTGAACTCACAGAGATCCATGCCTCCAGAAGGCTAGGATTAAAGGTGTGAGTGCCACCATTTTCTAGTCTCTTTATCTAGTGGCTTTTCTGTGCTCTAACCACAGATAAGTTTATTATGGTGTACAATATTTTGGGAGACACCATACCACCACAGTTTAGGGAAGACCACTTTTTATAGTCCCTAAATTAATTCAGAATCTGATCCTGTGCCCATAGTAGTTAGTTATTCCATGTATGATGCTTCCCATCTTGTTTGGGTCAGAGTACATTTAAACATATGCATCACAGTTGAAAATACTATTTTATACCTGAACAATTTAAATATGACTATACACCATAGTTACAGAGAGATTTTCAGAGAAACTTTCCTGTGAAGTGGAGAGGCAGCCCAGATGTCAGGAGTCCAGACCTGCATGCCTCTATGTTCTTTCTTAGGGGGATTCTCACATCTCTTTTTTCCACTGGCCCCTGATGGCCATAAGTACATCCAGCTCATGTCTAGGTTCATACTATATGTCCTCAGTGTGTATTGTTGATATAGTAATACAGGGTTGTGTCATCAAATTTCAGACTGTCCATTATGAGCTACAGAGTGTTCTTGGAATTGTCTCTGGATATGGTCAGTTGGTTTTTGACAGAATTTATGTTTTTTTTCTGAACCCAGGTCTTACAAATGTGAGATTCACCTCAGAGAGAGTGCATGTAGTAATCACTGAATCTATATCCAGATGGCACAGAGGCAAGTTGCTGTGGGATGTCCTCTATGCTGTGAATGTGTTGCTCTGAATGGTGGGTTCCTGGCATGTGTGCTTGACCTACAGTATGGAGGTAATGAGGCATCCCCATGTTGGACATTATGCTGCTCCTGCATGATGGATATAGTTTTTGCTAGTTAAAAACATGAGAGAGAGGGAAAGAGTGTGTGTGTGTGTGTTTGTGTTGTGTGTGTGTGTGTGTGTGTGTGTGTGTGTGTGTGTGTGTGTGAGAGAGAGAGAGAGAGAGAGAGAGAGAGAGAGAGAGAGAGATATAGAAAGAAAGAAGAGGTTTCTGGGCTATATGCTGCTAGATGGAAGCATAGACGCACTGCTTATGAAAATCTGTGGGACAAAGGTTCCCAGAGCTATCTGTAAGCATACCACCACCATGTTGGCAAGCTGAGGTGCTTGGAGCATTCAGCAGTTCATAGCAATCAATTCACAATAAGACATATTCACATGAGATAATCCTCTAAACGGTTTACAATATATGTAAAAATGTATATAGGCTTGAAAGAGAGAAAAAAGAAATATATGCAGTTATATAAAAAATATAGCTTTTAAAAATAAAGTCTTCAATGTTAAAATAATATGACAAATAAGCCACGTAAAGATTGATATCACACACAGGGAATCTGGATTGTCTTGTCTTTGATATTTTTACCTGCAGAGAGATATTTAATTATAAAGAAAGATGCGTTAAACCAATATGTATATTTAAAAGGTACCTTGACTTCAAAATGTGGATCTAAGTATATGTTGCTTTGGAAAGGAGGCTCTGCTTTTGTTTCCACAGAAAGCAAGAGGCTATGGATTTGCTCCAGATTAAGATACATCAGGTTTGACCAGCCAAGGCCCCCTGAAAGGTCTCCAGTGGCCCAGATGATCCAACATCCAGAATGGTTTCAAGGCAACTGGCTCAGACAATACAGCCCCATGGACTACCCCATTAGCCTGAAATTTTCTTTGTTTCTCCATAAGATACAGCACCCTCACCCAGCAGAAAGTAGTATGAGAAACTATGCCCAAATTCCCAAATATACCAACCTGGCTTTGGAGATGGAATTGTCTCACGCCTTCTCTAAAGTATATTGCTAAAAGAAAAGGTTGAGAGCTTCTTCTGTCCCATATCAGAAGAGCCCTCTGGTGTGGGACAGTGCAAAACCAGTATTCTTATTTAAAAACAGGTTGATTATGAATATAATCATTTTATAAAGAAGAAAAGGTGATAGTGTAGATATGATAGGATGAAAGGGTAGATTATTTAACATAATTTTAATGAACTTGTTTAAAATATTTTACATTGGCTGGTTTTGTTCTACTATATATATTTCTACTCTTGTTTAAGGTATTATGTTTGTACAGCTCAATTAGAATTGTAATGTATAATTAAAATAGATTAATAATTAGTCTTCTATGATAGTCAAACTTAAAGCCATGTTAAGTTTTCTAGGTATACATAGATATAATTCAGTTAGGTAGATAATCTTCAAACACTTCAAAGATCTATAGAATATGTCATTTAATATATTTTAAAAATTTAGACTTTCTGGACAATGTGACATGTCTGTTCCTGGCAGCACTGATTTACTTCAGAGAGGAGAATGGGCATCAAAGATACTCCATATGGAGTTTATCTTCTTCTTGACAAAAATAGCCATTTGGTCAAGAAACTGTTCTTGCCTGGACTGCTTGATCAACTGGACATGCAGGACCCATTGAAGGTGACCACTGAACTTTGCTTGGCAAAATAGTCCTTCATGTTTTTGCTTCACAGAAAGAAACTGCCAGACATTCTACAGGACACACACAAAAAAGTGACAGAGAGATTGTAGTCCTCTTACCTGAATACAGATGCCCCAACTTTACAGAAGAACCTTGAATGTCTGTCCAGGCTGTTAGATGTCTCTGTATACTCTTGGAAGATGCTCAAAAATTGCTTGGGTCCTTCTCCCATTTCTCAGGTAATATTATATGCCTGGGAGGTCTTTGATGTAGTTGAAGGCTAGATAGTAAAATTTTCCTTAGTTACAATAAAGGATAAGTTAGATATGAAACCTTAAAGTAACAAATATAGGATACATAGAATATCATCTTTAATTTTGCCAAATACAAATGGACTAGATATTATAACTATAATTCTTGCTTGATAATTATTTTGTTATATGTAATTTTACTATGTGAAAGCTAAAAACTTCCATTTTGAAAAAAAAAGTGGAAATGCTGTGAGATTTTCTTTATACTGTGAATGTGTTGCCCTGATTGGTTAACAAATAAAATACTGATTAGCCAATAGCCAGAGAGAAAGTATAGGTGGGACAAAGAGAAGGAGAATTCTGGTAACAAGTGGGCTGAGTCAGAAAGACACTGCCAGCCACCACAATGAGAAACAGCATATAAGGATTCCAGTAAGCCACAAGCCAAATGGCAAGGTTTAGATTGATAGCAATGGGTTAATTTAAGATATAAGAACAGATAGCAAGAAACCTGCTGTGGCCAGACTGTTCATAAGTAATATATGTTTCTGTGTGTTTACTTGAAGGATGCAAATGGAAGAGTTTTTCCAGGCTGCTGATAGGCCAGTACATAGGAAAACTTCAGCCAGAGGGAGTTAGAAGATCACCCCAGGCTGCAACAATCCTCCCCAGATTCTACCAGCTGAACCTCTCAGCAGATAGCTGCAGATACCAAGGATTCTGATCAGGAAACTGCCACACATGTCCACCTTCCCTCTTACTCATGTCCACTCACACCCCCAGAATTTCTTCTTTGTCATAATTTGCCCTTTATAAGAAAATCAAGGAAAAATCTAGCTTATCCCCAATTCCAGGGTGAGTGTTCTGTCTCCAGTGTTTACTGAATGGGCAGATCTGGGAATCCAGGGTGCACTCCACTACCAGAGCTGCAGGATCAGGAATTGGCTGGTTTCCATGAGCAGCAGGATTTCCTAGTTTCATATTTTCCTGTCTGTATATGTTCTCTTGACCTGGGCTCAAGGAAGGGTGTGCTCAGTGTACATCTCATAATCATGGTGGATAGTGCATGAATGATGAAATTCAAGAAAACTTAACCTGCAATAAGGTAGTACTCTATAAATATTCAACACTTACACATCCTGAGGCTCATTTATATCATTATGGCTCCTTATATAACAGAGTTATGTGTTTGTAATTAAGTAAGGAAGCCGGGTTCTCGGACAGACACGTTTAAGGTTATATATTGTGGCCAATTTGATTGCAATGTCAGTGCAAGACCACCAATAAACTTAAACCTTGATTCAGAGGTCAAAGTAGCTTCTGTATCTGGCATCCAGTGCATGGCCTTAGGTCGCACCTGCTGCAAAGCTGACACCACTGTATCCAGCTTCACTCCCTCACCACAGACTCTCCCTGTCATTCATGGGCCTTTCTTGCTGTAGTCACTTTGAGGGAGTCTCTGGCCACAGCACACCCGCCTGGCCTTAAACACTATAGGCCACGGGGCCAGAGTGAGCAGTCCACCTTGTGCCTAAGCCTGGCTGTGCACTGCCTGTGCCCTCTGCCCAGTTGTGCAGGGCAGTGAGAGACAGCAGTGGTTTCCTTGTACTCCCTGACAGCTGTCCACCACTACTCATGGCAGGTGGCCTGGGAGACTCCCATACTGCATCCCAGCCCTATGGGCTTTTCCTCCCCATTTCCCCAAGTCCACATTTCAGGAGGTCACAGCACCTCCCTGCACAGAGGAGCATCATGTCCACCCTGCCCTCACATCTGGCATCACCACAGCAGCTGGTGACCCTGCACAGTTCTTCCTATGCTGTCTTCATCAGCAGGTCCTTGTTTTTGAGACTGTGTTGGCATTGGTAGGTTTCCTGTGTTGCATTGTTTGGTAGTTATCAAACCACTTTAAAGGACATAACATGAATTACCAAACTGATAGTAACTGTGATCCATGTTATGTCAATCTCAGCTAAAATGCTTATCACTTCAGTTAATTTTTCATTTTCAAAGCATCCATTGTGGAAACATAAAGACTTAACTCTGTACCACAATGTTGCTTCCATTTTAAAATGAGAAAGGTCTCTTTCCTTTTTTGTAAACTAATTCCCCCTTTCAGTGTTCTCAGGTATCTCTGTGGATCTGCTGTTTTCTACAGACATATAAGGAAATGGCCTTTTTGTAGTCCCAAATCAATTAATAATTCAAGCTAGCATTGGGGTTGGAGTGTGGCTCTTCCCTTCTCTAACCCCTAGCATGCTTATTTAAATGAAAATCTAAAGTCTCTGTCTCATTTCAGAAGAGCCAACTGGTATGGTACAGAAAAAAATCAAACTTGATGGACTAACCTATTGTCACTAATTGCCTTCGATTTTATTTTGACTATTTAAAATTTTTCTTAAAGTGTAATTATCTTGTCAATTTATATAGTTAACACACACACACACACATACACAATTACACTTTATTTCATTATATTAATGGTCATTTAGAATACTCACTAATTCTAGAATAAGCTTCTTCTAACTTCCTGTAAATGATTTCCTGCTAGAGTCTGAATTAGGTTAATATGATAAATCCACAGGAGTCTGTTTAAGGAGCATTAGGGAAATTTATTAAGGTAAATTGAGAAAGCATACTCATGAATACAGAAAGGAGTAGACAGCGGAAGTCATTCTCTGATCTGACTGGGAGCAAATCCACCTTGCAGGCATCAGGGAGAAGGGACTCTTGACCTCCCCCTTCCTTTTAAGATGTCGTGTACAACAGCAAGAACCACTTCCTTTTCTAGGCCTGATAGCCTAAGGTCATGGGTGGAGCAAATATTGCTACTTTTCCCCTTTTTGTCTAAATAGGAAGGTTCTAGACCTAATGCAATCTATATACAATAAGAAAGATTATCAAATGTTGTTCAGGAAAAATAAAGGGTAATAGCATAAATGAAAATGGGACTACAACCAACAATAACAACATCAAACCAGAAACACATGGTTAATGACCAGAAATGTCTAGATCAAAGGTAGATGGCAAATTACTGAAAGTACTCCAATAGCTGTCCTGTCCTGAAGATTCTAACTTTAGTATCTAAAATGTTCATTGCTAAGGAATGAGAGGATTATAACTGTAACTATTTGGTCTTCAACCCCATCAAAGACCTGAGAAGCAAAATAATTTTACCTGTGAATACAGGAATTGCAAGCAAGCAATTTCCAATATTCTTGCAAGAATAGACAGTCACGTAAAGTTTCTCAGCATTGTGGGGCATCCAGTTGGCTCCAGGCCTAGAATATCTAACAGACCATTTTCAGAAGCAGGAAATTTTTTTTGTCAGAATAATGATTTTATTTATTTGTACATGTAGTGACACTTTCAAAATCAATCAGCACAACTATGTAAATTAGGAAAAGTAGGGTCAAGTAGAATTTAATATATTCTGGTGTCATTTTTAACATTGATCTGTGATTTTTATTTTACCATAAATCATTAAACTGGTTTTATGATTTATATTAATAATGGGAACTTGGGTTATTAAAATAATTCTAAGTTTAATGCTTGGCATGGTGGAACACATCTTTAATCCCAGCACTCAGGAGGCAGAGGCAGGTGGATACCTGAGTTCAAGGCTAGCCTGGGCTACATAGTAAGTTAAGGGCCTACCAGGGATATGTAGAGAGACCCTGTCTCAAAAAAACTAGAAAGCAAAACAAGGAATAATAAAGAAATACTAATAAAGGAAGGAAGGAAGGAAGGAAGGAAGGAAGGAAGGAAGGAAGGAAGGAAAGAAGCAAGAAAATAATACTTAGTTTGGTGACTGCATTGAATCTGTAGGTTGCTTTTGGCAGGATGGCCATATTTGCTATGTTAATCCCACCAATCTGTGAGCATGGGAGATCTTTCCATCTTCTCATATCTTCTTCAATTACTTGAATTTTTGTCATACAAGTCTTTCACTTTCCTGGTTAGAGTAACTCCAAGGTATTTAATATTATTTGAGACTACTGTGAAAGGTGTTGTTTTCTTGATTTCTTTCTCAGTCTGTCATTTGTATATAGGAAGGGTACTATTATTTGTGAGTTAATTTTGTATCCAACTAACTACTTTGTGAAAGTGTTTATCAGCTGTAGGAGTTTCCTGGTAGAATTTTTAGAGTCACTTGGTTCTATCATATCATGTTCAAATAAGATACTTTAACTTCTTCCTTTCTAATGTGTACCCCCTTTATCTCCTTCAGTTGTCTTGTTGCTCTAGCTAAAACTTTAAGTTCTATATTGAATAGGTATGGAGAGAGTGGACAGCCTTCTCTTGTTCCTGATTTTAGTAGATTTCCTTAGAGTTTCTCTCCATTTAACTTGATGTTGTAAACTTCCTTTATTATGCCAAGGTGTGTCCCCTGTATCCCTTATCCCTCCAGAACTTTTACTATAGAGAAGTGCTAGATTTTGTCAAAGGTACTTTCTTCATTTTTCTTTAGTAGAATTGTATTATTTTTATGAAGTAAAAACCAGAAAAGAATCATATGTAGATTGGTTGCAAGTTTATTGATTCTTCCCTGGGTTATGGTCGCTCTCCTTGATGCCTCAGCTCTCTTGTATATCCATCTTTAGCACAGCTCTGTAACTTGATTACAGAAGGGACAGTAGGAGAGAAGAGCTAAAAAGCAAGGAAAAACAAGAAGAGGGAAGCCAGAAGTTGTCTGCTGCTTCCAACCAATCGGGAGAGCTCATCCCTCTCTTCTTACACTACTGTGCTTTGGTTTTCTCTACACGGTCCATAAAACACCTTTGTAACATATTTACAAAGACCTAAAATATAATAACAGATTTGTTCACCAATAAGCCTTGCTTTTCAAATGTTCTTCATCTGAGTAAACAAGTCTCTTCGTCTGAGACATGCAGTCTGGACTCTGGATGTGAGTTCCTTTGAAGGCTAGCAGGCCCTAAGAACAATAGACTGAAATCCAGAGGCTCTGTTGGTGAATGTCTGTTGTGGTCCCAGCATGCTGTGGGTACTGTGAAAACAGGAAGCTGCAAATACACAGTGTCTGCTCCCAAGAAGTTATGTTTTCCAGAGCCTTGAATGCCAAGCTGATAAGCCACAATGTTGTTCCTCATCCCATGGAGGCTTAAAGAAGGGCAGAAAGCTCTGACTTCCTCCCACACTCCTTCCCTGTGTCTGTAATGCTCTTGTCCCCATCATCTCTCATTCTCTTCATGTCACAATCTGGGATTGTCTGTCTTCTTGTTACACTTAGGTTAAACATCTACTTCCTCAGAACACCTCAGGAATGTCATTCATACCTGCCACCTCAACTGTCTATCACAGTATCTATGAGTCATTGCTTTAGAGTTCACTGGAGTACCAAATATAACAATGTAGTTATTTTTCAGCCCAGCCCTTCCACCAGCGCCAGCTGTCATAAAATCAGAGATAAGGTTTGCCACGACATTGATAAGGAAGAGGAGAGGGCCAGACAACAGTACCCAAAATGCATCAACTTCATAGGCAGGAGAAGAGAGCATCCCAGATGTTGTCATGAGGCTCCAGAAAAGGGTTTCAAATAAAGCTTCGAGTGTCACCATTGTGGAGAGAGGTTAGAGTTGAGCACTGGGGTTTTGGAGGTGAACAGCTGAACCATCTCTCTGATGTCCATATGTGTATCTTATGCTTTTTCTTTGGCTATTTGCTTTGTCCTTCAGGTTGGTCTGTTTTTATTTTCTCTTATTTTACTATTCCTTTCTTCTTTTAGTTTTCAATACTTGTTTTCTAATGAGAGAGAACAAGAAATGATGTGGATTTAAGTGTGTGGGGAGGTGGGGAGAAGCTAGGAGAAATTAGGGGAGGGGAACCAGAATCAGATTATATTGTATTAAAAATCTATTTTCAATTTAAAAAAAGAACAGAGTACTTGGAGGTTCTGCTGATCTTTGAAAGAAAGTTTCAGCCAGATGAAAGGAATGGAAACAAGTCACTGAGGCTCCAGAATGTGCTTTTGTGAAGCCTTGGGGTAAATAGAGAAGACAAATGGCTTGGGTTATGTATGGGAGCAAGAGGGATGATTGGCAAGAGGAAGACTGGGGATAGAGGCCTAAGCAGTGTCACTGGGGTTCTTGGGGTCACAGGCTGGCCCTACAGCTCAGCCACCCTTCCTCAGCTGGTCAATCAAAGAAACTAGGCATGATGAAAAGCAAATATAGACTTCTTCAATGGCCTCATCAGGAAAATGAAAAAATAAGGAGGCCCAGTGACCCCCAAGTTCTGATTCAGGATCCTGACATGAGGTTTAAGTAAAAACAGAGGAAATGAGTTATGGATACTAAGCAGTCCTGGTCACTGTGTGGCCAGTCTTTGATTCATGGTTCCAGTTCTTCCTATAAGGTGGGATCTGCCTAGCTCCTACTCTAACTACCAACAGGCTTCTACCTTTTCCTTCTCTCAACAAGAGACTCCTGGAGAAACTTCAATTTTGTGGAGACCTTTGTTTCAGTAGTCTGAAAGCCAAAAAGATGGGTTATAAATATCCTTTATATATCTTCATTTCTGCCTGGGTGTAGATGTAACTGGCTTGTTAAATAAGAAACACAGAACAGATTGCAGAGTTAAAAACCACGAGGTCAGAGCAAGCGGAAAACCTTACCCTTCACTGCTTCTGTGGTTCTTCCTCTCCCCAAGAGACCCACTTCTGTGCATCCTGTCTATTTAAAAACTTTCTGTTCTCCTCTCTCATTGGTTGTAAACCCAGCCACATGACCTCCGTCACTGCCTGTTTGCACAGACCTCCAGGTCTTCTATGGTTGGTATTGAGATTAAAGGCGTGTGCCTGCCATGCTGGCTGTGTCCTTGAACACACAGAGATCCGCCTAGCTCTGCCTCCCAAATGCTGGGATTAAAGGCGTGCCCCACTACTGCTTGGCTTCTGCTCTGGCTTGCTCTGACCTCAAGGCAACTTTATTGACATACAAATAAAATCACATTTTAATACAAATAAAATATCACTATATTTCCCCTTTTCTATTTTAATAAAAAGAAAAAAAAGAAAAAGTTATAACTAATAAAAGAAAAACTATATACAAAAGTACAATAACTATATATACCATATATACAAACAATAAATACCTAAACAATGTCTAGTCCATTTGTATTTGACAAATTCAGAGAAAATAATTCCATTATCTATCCTATTTTGGTAAGTCCAGAATGTACCTGATTCACTTTTTATCCTAACTTATATTGCTAATGGAACTGTCTTATAATGTCTTTCAAATTTATACACTTACAGCTCTTAGTGAGTTTTTCTGAAATCCTTAACAAAGATAATTATAACTATAACTAACTGATCTTCAACTCCCTCAGAGACCCAAGAAGGAAATAATACTACCTAATAAAAATAAAAACAAGAAGTGCATGCAAGCAGCTTCCAAAAAAAATGTGAGTTGACAGAAACAGCCAGCTGCCTGGACAGTCACCTGAGGTTTCTCCGCAGTGTTGGGGCATCATCTTCAGCCTACAGGCTTAGCATATCTGACAGACTCTTTTGTGAACTAGGCTGTATACAAGGTCAGCAGTTTGACCTCACATTTGGTGAGAGCAGTCCATGTACCAGAAACACCTGAATTCCATTAGTGTCATGTCATGATTCAGGATTTTAAATTCTGGAAATTATTGATGTTTTTTTTTTTCAATTCAGCTGTCCATTTTTCTTGGCTGTGTATATGTGGCTTCATCTTGACATCCTGTTCTTCTCCACATCCCTCTATTAAACGCCAGTCTACTATTGAGAGGGGTGAGCTTAGTTATTCTTCAAGAATAACTGTTTCATCTGCTGTTCCATTGCACATCAGAAGCCATTGGCCTACTCCCTGTTCAGCTGCCTTTGAAGAAAAGGGCACGGTACCTTTTACAGATTGCAAAGGTCACTCACTTCAGGGACGGTGCCATATTGTCCTGGCTTCAGAAGATGCCTTTTGTTAAAGCCACAACCACACTTATTTTGGCAAGAATTGGTAGTCCTTGGTTTCATGTCCTGTCTGTCCTGTTTGTTAGCAGTTGATTCGAGGATACTTTGTTGTCCAGTGGCTAACTTTTGCCACAATGAAAGTTAGCTCCATATGCAGTTTCTTCAATGCCCATATTTTCTCTGAAGTAGATTGGTACTGCCAGGAGCCATCATGTCTCCTAGTCATAACAAAAAAGAAAAATTCTTAAGTTATTAAAACATTTTAAATGCCATATTCTGTAGATCTCTGAAGGGTTTGAAGATGACCTGTCTATCTAAAATATATCTGTTTGATCTTGAAAACACACCTAATATGACTACAAGTTCAATTGTAATGTCTAACCACTAATTTTCATTTCTATATATCCTAATAGTTGGTAATACTAACATTCAAGGATTAGCAAATTGCATTACATTGTTAAATGAATGGTATAAATACAATATCTTGAACAAGATTAGAAATACGTGTATGGTATATTCTAACAATCTCAATCTCAATAATAATAATTTTTATATAATATAAAACAATCCAATTGAATGTAAAGTATTTAAAACTAGTAATTGTCTTTTTCATTTTTTTATTTTTTATTTTTATTTATTTAGTTTTTTAACAAGCACCTTTTGCCTAGCCCTTTTCCTAACCCTTAACAACAACTTGTAACCAACCCTCCTAAACAATGAAAACTATCCCAGACCCAATACCCATAAAAAGACCAAAAAACCACCCACCCCACACCACCCCTTTGGGAATGTGGGCGTCGAATTCTTAAAATTGCTTCCTGCTGGGTATGGGCGAAATTATCTTTATTCTGAAAAGAAAAATTTTGGGTTAATTGACAAATTCTAGGAAAGATATCTATATTCTTTGTTATCCATAATGCCAAAGTTCAGGGTTTATCTCAAGTCCTTATTCAAGTAGTCTTTGAAACTGGATCATCTCAGCTAGCCATCTCAGAATTGCTCTAAGCACTTTGTAGTCCAAAGCTGATCTGTAGATGATGTTTGTCAGCTTAGTGATATTATTTTCCACGTGGAATTGTCGTTGTGGGGTCCCATCTTCTTCCTGGAGATTTCATTTGATGTTAGGCCTGGCCGTGATTTCCTGCAGAAAACTGAAAAGAGGCTCGAACACAAAGACATGTATAGGCAGCTAATCGAAGCCTTTTCTCTAGAATTAATTAGTACTCTATATGACCATTATTATCTTAACAAAGTTTAAAATATATATATATATATATATATATATATATATATATATATATATATATCTTGTAAATTTTGATATAAAATTCATACTTTAAGAAAAGTTTAAAGAATCAGAATAGAATCAAAGAATTGAGATTAGTAATAGAATAGTCCCTTAATTTGGTTTTTCTCCTGTCCCATGTCAGAAAATGGCTCTTTCTTCTGATATGATACAGGGAGTTTTCATTTTCCTTTTAACAACATGCTTGAGTTTAAAGGAGGAGTGAGCCATTCTCCAACTCCAAAATCAGCTTGAAGCTTTAATTGAACTGGGACTACAAGAAGACTAAGAGTATTAATTTTTTAGAGAAGAGCAGAAACAAACATTTAGGAAGATTTATGAAATTTTGTAGATGATATACCAATAGGGCATTTTACTCTTTTTTCATGGGACAGATGATTTGTCCTTTTTCTTCAGTTGTCTCATTTGTCCAGTGTTCTTCAGATTCCTTAGCCTTCATTCTCCTAAAAGACAAAAACAAAAACCCTTCCCCAAGACTAATTTTGGGGAGGTTCCCGTTTGGCAAGTTACGTCTGATTAAATGAAAAGGCATGTATTAATGTTATAAGTGAGTTTAAACTGGATGGTCATGTTGGTTGATGAACTATCACCTCCTCTAATTAAGAGGTCTCTCTTGTTCAAATCGAACCTTTATCAATTTTGATGGTATCCACAGCTTATCTTCTCCTGCAGAAACAAAAGCAAAACCTCGTCCCCAACATAACACATACCCTGGTTTCCATTCTGAGGTCAGCACATCCTTGAAGTATATAGGCTGATTTAATTCTGTTGTTTTTTCTGTTAACCAATGTCTCTCTGCAGCTGTTGTTCCTTTCTCATTAGCATTGAGAAAATTCAAAGTTAATAGAGCATTGTGCAGTCTATTTCTGGGGGTTTTTATTACCCCTTTCTGTTTATTTATCATGTCCTTTAGAGTTCTGTTGGATCTTTCTATAACTGCTTGGCCTGTAGGATTATGTGGTATACCTGTAATATGCTTTATATTATAATAAGCAAAAAACTGTTTCATTTTAATAGAGACATATGCTGGAGCATTGCCAGTTTTAATTTGTGCAGGTATACCCATGATGGCCATAACTTCTAGCAAATGAGTGATTACAGAATCAGCTTTTTCAGAACTCAAAGCAGTTGCCCATTGAAATCCTGAATAAGTATCGATAGTATGGTGTACATATTTCAATTTTCCAAATTCTGCAAAGTGAAACACATCCATCTGCCAGATTTCATTCCTCTGAGTACCCTTTGGGTTACATCCTGCTGGTAATGGTGTCTGCTTGTAGAAGGAACAAGTAGGACATTTCTTTACAATTTCCTTGGCTTGTTGCCAGGTTATGGAAAAATCCTTTTTTAAACCTTTACTATTGACATGATGTTTCTTATGAAATTCTGAGGCCTCCAGCACATTTCCTATCAATAATTTATCAATCTCATCATTACCTTGTGCTAGAGGGCCTGGTAGACCAGTATGGGATCGGATGTGAGTTATATATAAAGGATGACTCCTTTCCCTGATTGTATCTTGTAATTGAATAAATAGTGAAGTTAATTCTGAAGCATCAGGGATAAATTCTGCAGTCTCAATATGTAATACCACTCTTTCAGCATACTGAGAGTCAGTAACTATATTGAGAGGTTCTGAAAAATCCATTAATACCAACAGAATAACATACAATTCTGATTTTTGAACTGAATTATAAGGACTTTGAACCACTTTACTTTAATTTTCTGATTTGTAACCTGCCTTTCCTTGTTTGTTGGCATCTGTATAAAATGTCCGAATTCCAGATATGGGTTTTTCATGTACAATTCAAGGCAAGATCCAATCAGCTCTCTTTATAAGATCAATTCTATTGCTTTTAGGATATTTGCTGTTAATTTCTCCCAAAAAATTACTGCAAGCTCTTTGCCAAGGTTCACTTTCTGTCCATAATTTTTCAGTGTCCTCTTTAGTTAAAGGTACAACAATTTCTGCTGGGTCTATTCCTGCTAATTTACGAAGTCTCAATTTTCCTTTCAAAATTAAGTCAGAGATTTTTTCCACATAAGTTTTTAATTTTTTGTTTGGTTTATTTGGTAAAAATATCCATTCTAATATAGTATCTTCTCTCTGCATTAATATTCCTGTAGGAGAATGCCTAGAAGGTAAAATAACCAAAATGCAATCCAGCTTTGGATCAATACGATCTACATGTCCTTCATGTACTTTTTTTTCTACCAAGGCCAATTCTTTCTCAGCCTCAGGGGATAATTCTCTTGGACTATTTAAGTCCTTGTCACCTTCTAAGGTTTTGAACAAATTATTCAGTTCATCATTTTTTACCCCAACAAAGTTCGTAGATGAGAAATGTCCCCAAATAATCTTTGAAAGTCATTAAGAGTCTGTAGGCGATCTCTCCTAATTTGTACCTTTTGAGGTCTAATTTTTTGTAGCTCTATTTTATATCCTAAATAATTAATAGAATCTCCTCTTTGTATCTTTTCAGGAGCAATTTGTAATCCCCAGCAAGGCAATATTTTCTTTACTTCTTCAAACATTCTTTCTAAAGTATCTGCACTTGAGTCAGCTAGTAAAATATCATCCATATAATGATAAATTCTAGATTTAGGAAATTTTTTATGTATCACTTCCAAGGGCTGTTGTACAAAATATTGGCACAGGGTTGGACTATTCAACATTCCCTGTGGGAGGACTCTCCGTTGAAATCTTCTAACCGGTTGAGAAGTATTGTAAGTAGGCACTGTGAAAGCAAATCTTTCCCTGTCTTTTTCTTGTAGGGGTATTGAAAAGAAACAGTCTTTTAAATCAATAACTATGAGAGGCCATCCTTTAGGTAACAGAGTAGGCAAAGGAATTCCAGATTGTAGAGAGCCCATTGGCTGAATTACTTTGTCAATTGCTCTAAGGTCTGTTACCATTCTCCATTTACCAGATTTCTTTTTAATAACAAATACAGGAGAATTCCATGGGCTAGTAGATTCTTCAATATGCTGAGCATTTAACTGTTCTTCTACCAGCTCTTCTAAAGCCTGGAGTTTCTCTGTTGTTAAAGGCCATTGATGAACCCATACAGGCTTGTCTGTTAACCATTTTAAAGGTAGAGCTGTTGGTGTCTTTGGAAGATCATCAGTTTTTGTGCCCTGTTCTTGTATAATATGGATGGCTGGTGACCACTCATTAGAATAATACCTTCTAATATTTCTCTCAGAAACATGTGCTAGTTTATTATTTATTTCTGAGGTTGGAGGGATGTTAATCTGAGTATTCCATTGTTGTAACAGGTCTCGACCCCACAGGTTCATGGCTGTGTTAGCCACATATGGTTTTAATCTGCCTCTCTGTCCTTCTGGGCCTATACATTCGAGCCATCTTGCACTCTGTTTCACTTGAGATAATGTTCCAATTCCTAACAGTTGAACATTTACCTCCTGAAGAGGCCAAGATGGATGCCAAAATTCTGGTGCAATTATGGTCACATCAGCACCTGTGTCTACCAGACCAGACAACAAAACACCATTTATTTTTATTGTTAATTTTGGTCTTTGTTCATTTATAGAAGTTTGCCAAAAAATTTTCTTTATGGTCTCTCCTGAATTTTCTGTTCTCTCTGTCTCAGTTGTTCCATTACTCTGAGTAGCCTGGTTTATTCCAATAGGCATTTGGTTATTTAACTGCTCTGAGTAGGGGTCTCCTCTACGATTGCAGGAAAGGTCTGAACTGCATTCACTGTAGGGGCCTGCCTGAGGCCCCTCTGGGAGTTTCCCAAAGACTGAGGCAAAGTATTACCTTGTCTGTCCCATGCTGATCTACATTCATTGGTCCAATGTCTTCCCTTACCACAACTTCTACATACTCCTGAAGGAAGGGGCATTCTGTTGCCATTGTTCCTTGAAGAAACATTGTTTCTAGAAGTGCCCTGTTTACAGTCCCTTTTCAAATGTCCTTGCTTTCCACATCCAAAACATCTCACATTCATCAAACCTCTTGAAATTGCTTCTCCTACCCACATATTATCATGATCATGAGCCTCAACATTAACCGTGTCTCTAATCCAATCTTCCAAGGGTGCAGATCTCGCCTTTAACAGCCTGATTATTCTCTTGCATGCTTCATTTCCATTCTCAAAAGCCAAAGATTCAATTATTATCTGGCTAGCTTCTGAATTTGGGACCATTCTCTTTACTGCTGAAGTCAGTCTTTGCAAGAAATCTGTGAAAGATTATTTGGGCCCTGTATAACCTTTGTAAATGACTCAGTTTTCTTCCCTGGTTCCTCAATTCTGTCCAATGCATTCAAGGCTGCCATTCGACATAGAATTAGAGTTTGCATATCATATAAACATTGTGTTTGTACTGCAGCATATTGGCCTTCTCCAACAAGCTGATCCTGGAAGATTTGTACACCTCTATCCCTACATTGTTTTGCTATGTTTTTAGCTTCCTGTTTGAACCACATTTGCCACTGGAGCTGCTGTCCGGGTTCCAGAACCGCCTGTGCCAGCTCCCGCCAGTCCTGTGGTATAATTCTATTATAAGTTGACCAGGAGTTTAACATTTGTTTTACATATGGAGAGTGCATGCCATAAGATACTATTGCTTCCTTAAACCTTCGTAAGTCTAACATTTCAATTGGAGTCCAAATATTTTGTGTAGTCACTTGACCAGGTTGCTGTTGTATGGTTACCGGATAAATTAAGGGTGATTGTGTGAAAACAGCCTTTCTTTCTGTAACCTTATAATCCAATCCTGAAACAACTTCACTGTTAATTTCTTCTGTCTGAATCTGAATTTCTCTATAATTCATTTTAACAGGTTTAACAGGTTTTTCTAAAATTTTTATCCTGGCACTTAAATTGACTGTCTTTTTAAAGTGTAAAATATGGATAAGAAGAATAACAATGTACATAATTTGATCAACATTAATCTTCTCATATAGTTGTTCCATTACCATACTGCCTAAAATTTCAAACAAAGCCCAATTTTCTTCCAATGTACACATAAAACCCATTTTTTTTTTTAATGTGGAAAAAATCTCTTTTAAATAGTTTCCTTTAAAATATCTGATATAAATGACTTACCAATTCTGCTTAGAACAGTAGAAATCCAAGGGAATTTCCAAACAGCTACCTAGCATCCGAGGTGGGAATCCAGAGAGAGAGAGAGAGAGAAAGAGAGAGAGAAAGCAAGAAAGCGTAGCCACGTTCTGGCTAAAAGCTTCAATGTTCTGGGTCTGAGCCGAGTCGACGGACCATGTGCGCTGGCATTTCAGCCAAAAGCAGCCTATCTGCAGTTGCGTGTAGCTACTGCAATTAGTGGTAGCTCCCGCAGGCCTGAGTTGTTTGTAGCACCAGCTTTTTAAGCAAGTAAATCCAGCTGCGGCTGTAACCGCTGGTAGCTAAGGTAGGTTGGGCCTGAGTCCTAAGCTGAGCTAGGCCCTGCTTAGGCCGGGGTTAAGCCTGAGCTAAGGAGCCAGGCCCGCCCAGGCGGGAAGCCGGACCCACTGCCAAGGCAAATGGTTTTTTAATGAATTCTTGCCACGTTGGGCATCAAATATAGATGTAACCGGCTTGTTAAATAAGAAACACAGAACAGATTGCAGAATTAAAACCACAAGGTCAGAGCAAGCGAAAAACCTTACCCTTCACTGCTTCTGTGGTTCTTCCTCTCCCCAAGAGACCCACATCTGTGCATCCTGTCTATTTAAAAACTTTCTGTTCTCCTCTCTCATTGGTTGTAAACCCAGCCACATGACCTCCTCGTCACTGCCTGTTTGTACAGACCTCCAGGTCTTCTATGGTTGGTATTGAGATTAAAGGCGTGTGTCTGCCATGCTGGCTATGTCCTTGAACACACAGAGATCTACCTAGCTCTGCCTCCCAAGTGCTGGGATTAAAGGCGTGCCCCACTACTGCTTGGCTTCTGCTCTGGCTTGCTCTGACCTTAAGGCAACTTTATTGACATACAAATAAAATCACATTTCAATACAAATAAAATATCACTATACCTGGGTAGATTCAAAAGGGAAGCTGGTATGATTGAAGATGGGCGGGAGGGTATCACTTGCAATTCATTGCTGAAGGAAGAGAAGCAGGAAATTTTGAAAAACCTCTCACCTTGTCTTGGAAGATTTCAGTAGTTGTTTTTCCTTATGTCCTGTTTGTCTGGAAAGGACGTTGTTCCTACTGTGTGCAGTGGAGGTTAGAATGATGGCTGCTGATGAGGCCATCACTTTTCAAGTCCATATCCCAGAGCTATGTGTTGTCCTGATGACTCAAATCTCTGACAAGTTACAAAAGTGAGTTCTACTCGAGAGGAAAAATGAAACTGTTCTCTTGGATGAGACATCAGTGTCCTAACCTTTCATAGGAGTACTGTTGATTCAAACAGAATATTTATTAATCAAAATGAGGACTGTATTTGTGAAATATTAACATTTGAATCAATGCCTCATTTATACTACACAAGAACTCTCACACTGAGTTCACTCCCAGCCCTGGAAGTGATTATTTCAAATAATTTATATTTAATTATGTGTATATGCTTCTGTGTGTTGTAGTCTAAGGAAGTCCAAAAGGGCTCTCAGTCCTGTGTATTTACAGGTGGACATGAGATGCCCAATGTGAGTGTCAGGATCAATAATCCTTCGTAACACTGAGCTTCTTCTCCAGTACCTAGATGATCAATCATAACCTCACCTTCATGTTTGCTGCAGCTCTGTTCACAAAGTTCTGAAAATCAGGGAAGCTGGATGAATATGGATGACATTATATACATGACATCCAGAAAGCCTGAGAACAAAAGGACCTCTAACCAAGTGGAACCTAAAAAACTGGTCTCAGGCAAAGTTGTATTGAGGACAGGCTGGCTGACATTGGCTTGAACTTTATAGAGAGAAGCTTAATTGGATCCATGGAAAGTATTATCCCAAATATTATGGATGAGTCATAACAAACAATTTATTTTTCACAAAGGGAGAGACTAGATCTTACTAAGTATGCCCTGAAACTATAAAGTTATGGTCATTCAACCCTGAACATGCATTTGAAAACTTTCTGTAAGATATGGTGAATACAGCCAAATTCAATCTCCTTTATGTATAATAAGGATTATGTCCCATTACTATAAATTCAGGCAGGAAAGGAATGAACCCATTACCAAAACCTTCTTGGTGGTCCTAACACACAGAGTACTCCACTGAGATTTCCTGAAAAGTATTAACTCAAATCCATGTTTTCTATTTTACACCATTAGATTATGGAGACATTTAATTACTATATCTAAACTTTGTAAATTGTAAAAAAAGTATTACATTATGGTTTGTCACACCATTAGTTTCATTACTGTAATGTGAATCTATGATTTACTAAATTTCTGGATTAGAATTCTTAATTAGAATACTGTAGAAGTTTCAAAAATTTAAATTTGTTGGATGTGTAAATAATGAATAAGTTTATTAATCACTAAAACAGCTGATTATTAAGTGGATTAATAAGTGGAAAAGACCATAACAAATTTGAAGCTACAAGGCTGTGTTAAATTTCATTTTTTACATCATCTGTGTCTGGATTAGCATCAGGCACTTTATCTGGGACCACTATCCTGACCAACTGAGAACTGGTGAGGTCCACGACTTATTTATGCGAAATCTTTAACAGGATAAACTAGCCATGTTTTGGAAAATAATTATTTATTTAGTTGGCAGTTCTTACTGAGGTGATATTTGCTCATCTGTCAAAATTCGGGAAGGGATGTAAGATGAATTGCTAAATAGTCTTATTAATAAAAATCCCAGAGCCAGATATTGGGGGGGAAAGTGAGAGATCAGAGAAGCAGAAAGAAGCCAGCCATGTTGTTACTGTTAGGAAATCCTCAATCAAAGAGAGAACTACTTCCTGTATACCAAGCCTATATGCCTTTCTGTGCATTGCCTTCTTCCTAGCTGTTTCTGCACAGCTCTATCATGTCTTGTCTGTCTGTACAGACCTCCAGACCTCTATGGTTAACTAAAGCTGTGAAAAAAGGCGTGTTCTACCAGTTCCCAGTGCAGTCTTGAACTCACCAAGATGTAGATGAATCTCTGCCTTCTGAATACTAGGATTAAAGGTATGTGTTATAACTGCCTGACTTCTATGTTTAATGGAGATCCTGGCTTTTTCCTCTGATCCTCAGATAAGCTTTACTTGAGTGCACAAATAAAATATCACCACAGAGGAAAATCATTGGAATCCATGATATATGTCATTCCTATGACATTCTATCAAAGACACATGGTATAAGAATCCTAACTAACTCTTGTATTTTGGGGTGAGATAGTGTGTGCCAGGATTTTGTACATATGTCATATATCTATCCCTTTTCTTTATGACTCTAGAAAAAATGTGAGGGCATGCTCGAGAGGAAAAATTCCCAGAACATCTCCATAGGCTATTGGTACATCTGTCATACATTTGAGGTGAATCCTTGCCTGTAATTATTTGATCAATCATTTCTTATGTCAATATGGACTACAGAAGGTCCTTTTGTATATGGTATTAGAATCATGGTAGCATAGAGTAAGTTATTGGTCAAAACTGAAATCACTGGAAATGAGAGCCTCTTGATGTTGGTTCAGTGTTATCCAACAACCTTGTTTAATAAAAGTTTTTACATGCTAATCATGTTTCCCCATGAGCTTTTAAGGCTGCTCCTGGCTTGACCCAAAATAACATGAAGATGGTCCTTTTAGTTCATCATTGTGTAGAGTCATTCAATTAACTGTTTTGTGTCCTTACCTAAGAATCCTAATGATCTAGTTAACTTGGTCTCAGGGTTTAATCTTTGACTATTAGTGTCAGTACAAGAGTTTCCAGAGAAGCATCAACTTCAGATGAGGACATTCTTTTTTTTTTTTTTTTCTTTTTAAAGCTGCCTCAATTCGATATTCTATTAACATGGAGCCCACAGTCAACACTGCCTCTCTGAATGACACTTCTCTAGCTCACAATGAGATAACAGGCTCTTCCAGTCAGCATCAGCAGAGTGTGTCAGAGGAGTAACTCTGGGAGCCTTTGTGGGCAGCAAAATCACCAACAACTCATAAACTGAAAATCATAGAACTCAGTTTCCTATGTGAAGGGCAGTAGAGAGATGGAACCAGAAGTGGAGCTGACACCAGCTGGGATGTGCACACTGGTTTCTAAGAACTGTAAAGGTTGAGGACACACAAATGTGACTACAGAGGAACCATTGCTTGGCACTCTGGACCCAAACTATTTTCTAAAGTTTACTTAATTATTTAAAGACTTTTACAAATTTTATATGCTGCGCACTGTTCTCCCTCCTTCTGCTTCTCTCTCTCCAACCCAACCTCTCCTCATCCCACTCTCCACTCACTCCTCCTAATGAGTAAGGCCTTCCTTAGATATTCAACACAGATTGGCCTACCATGTGGGAACTGACCCAAGCCCCTCCCCTATATCAATGCTGAATAAGGAGTGGCAAAATAGGGAATGGGCTCTGAAAAATCCAGATCATGTACTCTGGGTGAGTCCTGGTCCCATTGTCAGGGGATCTACAAACCATTCAAGCCACAAAACTTTCATCCTCATTCATAGGGCCTACTGTGGTCCCATGCAGGCTCCTCAGTTGTCAGTCCAGTGTCCATGGACCCCCACTAGCTTTGTTCTGCAGTCCTTGTGGTTTTTCCCATCATGATCTTGTCTCCTCTTTCTTCTATAATCCCTCTTCCCTCTCTTGACTGAACTCCATGAGTTTGATCAAGTGCTTGGCTGTGGGTCTCTACATCTGCTTCTATCAGTCACTTGATGTAAGTTCTATGATGACTATTAGGGTAGCCTCTGATCTGTACAGCGGAAGGCTAGTTCAAGTACCCATTCCACAATTACTATGAGTCTTACCTGGGGACATCCTTGTGATTTCCTGGGAATTTCCCTAGCAGCAGATTTTTCCCTAACCCCATAATGACTCACTCTGTCAAGATCTCTCTCATTTCTCTCCCTGTCTCTCCCTCACTGAACTCTGCCATTTCTAACCCTCATGTACCTACCCCCCATCTCCTCCACTCCACTCCCCTTCACAGGTTAATGAAGAGATCTTAAAACTCTCCCCTTCCTGGGGTGATCAATATGTATCCCTTTCAGAGTCTTCCTCTTTACCTAGCTTCTCTGGGACTATGGGTAATAGCCTGCTTATACTTTGCTTTGTATCTAATATCGCTTATGAGTGTGTACATACCATGTTTGCCTTTCTGTGTCTGTGTTAGCTCACTCATGTTGATTTTTTCTAGTTCTATCCTTTTACCTACAAATTTCATGATGTCACTGTTTTGTACTTCTGAGTAATGCTCTTTTGTATAAATGTACCACATTTTCTTCATCCATTTTTCACTTGAGAGGCTTCTAGGCTGGAGAGATGTCTCAGAGTATAAGAGCACCAATTGCTCTTCTAGAGGTCCTGAGTTCAGTTCCCAGCAACCACATGGTGACTCACGACCACCTAAAATGAGATCTGGTGCCCTCTTCTGGCCTGCAGGCATAAATGCATGCAGAACAATGTATACAAAATATGCATATCTTAGAAAAAATCAAAACCACTCAGAGATACCATCTTATGCCTGTCAGAATGGCTAAGATCAAAAACACTGATGACAGCTTGTGTTGAGGAGGATGTGGAGAAAGGAGAACTCCCCTCCACTGCTGGTGAGAGTGTAATCTTATCAGCCACTCTGGAAATCAGTAGAGCAGTGTCTCAGGAAACTGGAAATCAACCTCTCTCCAAATCCTGCAATATCTCTTGGTCATACTCTCAAAATATGCACAACCACACCACAAGGACCTTTTCTCAACTATGTTCATAGCAGCCCTATTCATATTAGCAAACTAATTTTTACCAAGATGAAAATTTTTGAAAATAGAATTTTTCACAAAAATTTCTTTTAAGTTCTGTTGCTTTAGATGAAGGAAACAATGGATATTTCTGTTTCAAATCTACTTTTGGAGAATGACAGTTCTTTTTGGAAGCTGCATTTTCTCCATCACATGTTCAAAAACAAATAGGATAAATTACATATTACTAAAAATTCCCAAGCTTTCTCAAGGGACTTAAAGTCAACAAGTGATACAATTTCAGACTCCTTTTGAAATATCAGTTGAAACACACACACACACACACACACACACACACACACAGACAGAGAGAGAGAGAGAGAGAGAGAGAGAGAGAGAGAGAGAGAGAGAGAATATATAAAATTAGCTGTCATTCTGTATGGTAATCAGAAGCAATTGGATAGCTTAGGTGCTGTGTGCGAAAAATTTGTTCTAATGTGTGCATACATTGAAGGATGAACAGACTATGCCTGTTGACAGGGGCCTCTAGAGGACATCTTTGGCTTGAAGAGGAAACCACAAGTTCTGACATTAAAACTGATTCTCATTCAGCATAGTCCAGAACTTAATAGCTTCTGAAGTGAACATTACTGATGGTCTTCAGGAGTCCTGGTGGTCATTGGTGCCCCCTATTGTTACCAGATGTCTCCATAGGGAAGTTTTTGTGCAGGTTCACACTGGAGTTCCCTCACTGTGTCTCTGGCACAGTAATACATGGCTGTGTCCTCAGTTTGCAGATTGTTCAGTTTTAAGAAATCGTGGCTCTTGGTGGTGTCCCTGCTGATGGTGACTCAGGATTTGAGAGCTGAATTATAATCTGTACCTCCACCAATCCATATTGCTCCCATCCACTCCAGCCCCTTTCCTGGAGGCTGGCGGACCCAGCTTACACCATAGTCAGTTAATGAGAACCCAGAGACAGTGCAGGTGAGAGACAGGGTCTGTGAGGGCTGCACCAGACCAGGTCCTGACTCCTTCAGCTGCACCTGGGTCAGGGCACCTGGGGACAAACAACATCACCATCAGTCTTACATCCCATAGATGACATCCTGGTCCCTCTCCTGAAACCCTGACACACTTACAGCTTGGAAAGGTCACCAGGCAGAGGAGCAGCACCAGGACAGCCATGCTCTGCTGGAGGCTCTGTTGAGAAGGAGATGGTACTCCTCAGCTAGGTCTGGGCTTTCAGCTTGAGCCCGAGGGCTGCTTTGCATTGTGAAGGGTTCCTGAGAGGATAAAAGGAAGCACAGGGCAAGGTTTCCACTCTTCCTTCAGGTGACTGAGATTTGCCCTGTGCTTCCTAGAGGAACTGGAGATGGAAACTCAGGAAAAATTTCCTGTTATTTTCTGGATTTCCATCCCTGAGAAATGAGAAATAGTATGAATCACACTGTGCAGACCTGAAAATTAAAACATGAGTGTGTTTATACTAAATGTGTCTACTTCCACACAGTACAGGAAGACTTGGGTACCATGTCCTAAGTGCATTTGTAGACCTCTATGAATTTCTGAAGGGAATTTAGGATGGAGTTGGACCTGTTAGTGATCAGAAACTCTGCTTAAGGAACAACAAAATTTTATTTTCTTGGTGTCAGTGGGATCAACCTTATTCTCATAACTCATCTAGGAATTTATTTGTGAGGAAGCAGCTCACTAACTATTACATGTGATCATGTGTTTATCTGAGAGGAGCCCAAGAGACTGACTTCAACCTCTTCACCTTCTCACAGGGAACACTATACCTGAAGATTAGGTTTTAGTATCTCTTGATTTATGTGAGTCTGTCTTTCTTGTGTACTTTATATCTCTTTTTAGCATGTGACACAGGACATCCCAGGTTTCTAAATATGATTATCACATTGGTAAGGGATGGGAAGACCAGCTGTTCATAAAACAGTATAGTATTCAACTAGGCTTGAGAGTTATGTTAACTAAAGTAGCAAAATAAGCCAGCGAAGCTGAAGTCAAGACAAGAAGTAGAGAAGAAGTAGACATGAACATGGGGACCCTGTGCCATGAGGTGTTGTTCACCATAGAGAACAAGAGTTTGCTGAGTTTTCCTCCATGCCTTGCTAATGTAAACCATGGGGATGTGAAGTGCAGCGCTGGAGCCCACCTGTTCAGTCAGCACTCAGAGAACGTCTGCATTGGTACTGGAGATCTCATGTTTTGTGTCCCTTATTTCTGTGTGCATCATCTTTGTACTCAGAGAGGCAGTAGTAGAGACAGGTCTTAACCTTAGGGAGTCAGCCATCCTGTGCAAGCTCTGATGGTCACCCTAACTAAGAGTGCTGTCTTCCCACATTCTTGATGCTCTGATGTTAGAAGAATATTTTTCAGATATTATTCTCAGTAGGTCTCATGTTTGGTTTATTTGATAATTTCATTGTGTTATCAAAAATTTGGGAAGGAGTATTACAGAAATAAATGCACACCTCTGATACTGTATTGGAGAACTTGACATAAGTCTAGTTATTCTAGTATTTTTGTCATTGGTTACTTCAGAGATAGTTTGTAGCCATTATCTGTACTCCCTTTCTCCTTGCGTTTCAATTTTCCATGAATTCCCTAAAGGAAGTCACTAAGCAAAAGTTGTTATTAAATGGAAACAATTTATTGTAAAGCTCCACATTATTTATAATTATATTCCATTCGAGTGACAGATTCTTATTCTTAAGTTTTTTAACATTCATATTTACTTATGTCTGGAGGACACATGGATAATAACTGGGTTATGTTATCATGACAGTATCATTTTGTACATTTGTGTTGTGGTTAGAATTTCATCAACAAAATACAAACTAGTGTCCTCATGGAACAGAGAACCTCAGCTGGAAATAATATGTCTCCACCAGGTTGTTCCGCAAGAATTCCTGTGTGGTCATTTTCTTGAGCAATGATTGATGTGGGAGGGTCCAATAAGATTGGGTTGGTGCCATCCTTGGGAAGGTGTTCATGGGTTGTATAAGAATGCATGCTGAACAACCATGGAGTTCCAGCCAGTAAGCAGAGTTCCTTCATAGTTCCTGATTCAGTTCCCACCTTCAGGTTCTTGCTTTGATTTCATGTCTTGATTTTCCAACATGATGGCTGTAAGATTTAATGACATAACCACTTTCTTTCCCTCATGGATTTGATCATGATGTTGGTCACATCTATAGAGGAAACAATAGTAAAATTTCAAAATCTTATGATGACAGGATGGATGTGGGGTCTGCACAACTGTAACCACAGCCACATAATCAGCTACACATACATGCATAAACACACACACACACACACACACACACACACACATACACACACACACACACACACACACACACACACACACACACACATGCACACAGCATCATATCCACATGCATAAACATATTCACAGGTAGATGGGCTGACTTATTTTTGTTTCTTTCTTTTTACAGGACCACTTTGACATGGACTTACTGTACAATGAAGCTAATATTGAACTGTGAGAGATTCTCTTGCCACAGTCTCCCTAGTGATGGAATAAAGGTGTGCACCACTATTCCTGACCATCACATACAAGTTTTTTTAAAAAAAATTAATTAATCTTTTGGAGAATATATTTTTTCATGTCATATATTCTGATCATTATTTCTCTTACTTTATCTTTGCCTAGGTCCTTCCTCTCTCTTAGTTTGACCAATTCCATAACTGTCAGAATTTTAAGGACATTTAAGAGATTGGCTTTGTGATATTAATTTTCATATAGATAATAGTTTTAAAAATCGACAATTGCCAATACATTTTCTTTTTAAAAAATCATTTGCATTTATCCCACTTTCCATCTGCATTTCCCACCCTAGTTATTGTTGTTCCCCATCTGCCCATGAGATTGCCTGTTCTATGTCTATGAATGAATGAAATGACATTTTTCTGTGCCCAATTCTGATCTTCTTTTTTTAAAATTAGGACTAGTTCTTGAAATTAAGATCTTGCACATAGAAAGCAAACACTGACATAGAGCCCTAACTGTGTAACTGCTTGTGTTGAACAATCCTCCAATTCTCATGGAGCCTGAGCTCCTCAGAAGCACTGGGAAGGTCCAGTTCTGGGGACAGGGTCCCTTTTGGCCAGTCTACCTTCAGGAAAATTCCTTACATCACTTCCTAGAACTCCCAGAGGAACACAGATTCAGGAATGTTCCCTTTAATTTCCCTCGTGGTCCTCCAGGCTGTCAGTCCTTCTTTGGACACTCACAGCTTCTCCACTCTCTTCCTCTCATCTATGTATTTTTCTGAAATGAAGAAATCATGGGCTTTTCTTTATGTTTTTCCTTCCTTCCTTCCTCCCTTTCTATTTTTTGGTTACAAAGTGACACATATCTGAAACATATCTTTTTTTGCTTTTAAGAAGATACATCTTCTCTAAGCAAAGAGATGAATAATGTGGATATTTTATTAAAAATATGATTTAAGTGATCATATTAAGGACCTGAGACTGTAATGTCCACAAGGAGGCCTCACACCTACATCATCCTCATGGGAACAGACACAAAGCAAAGGGCTGTGAAGAAGAAAGCCTAAGGGAAAGAATGATTCTGTGTTAAAAGGAAATTTCTTCAGAGATGGGGAAATCAGTGGTCTGTACTGAAAAAGCATGCCAATAAATATATAAAAGAAAAGATGAAAAGAAAAATGATTCTCACACATGGCAGCTCCCGGCATCATAGAACATCCTATAAACTCCAACCAACAGAGTGATCCAACCGCTTTCTTAGAAAGGGAGGTGAGACACAAAGACACCTTACCTGCTGAGTAGGACAGACACCCGGTACTGACTAAGTCCCAAGCTGTAATGTTCTCCTAGTCTCCATGCAGGTGCCTTCCCAGGATTAATGGCTTTCTACACATCCCATGAGAAGCTAAAAAACTTGGTCAGTGTTAGTTCTGCTGTGCACACATTTTGTGAGGACTGTGGTGGTGTAAAGCTTTCCAGGACTCATGGATTCCTGACCATGCCTGACCTATCTGTTTAACTTGAATCCTATGCTGTTTCAACCATGAAACCCAGATGAGGTTGTGTCCTGAGTCTAGTCTGTTTCAGAGTCTGTAAATTATTTCAGAAACTGACCCTGGTGTCCAAAGTAGAGTAAGTTATTCCCTACATGATATTATCTGTCTAGATAGGGAGTCAGAGTACACCCTATATTTAACTATACACATTGGAGTTGAAAACACTGTTTTATATTTGAAAAAATCCAGTATTCCCACACAGCACCCATATAGAGAGATTTCCTGGAAAGTGTCTGTGATGTGCAGAGGCAGCCCAGACACAGGGATTGCAGCATTCGTGTACTTCTGCTCCTGCTCAGGGAGACTCTGACCTCCCTGCTTTCTCATGGCCCCTGATGTTCATGAGGACACCCTGCAGGGAGGCTGTGTCTAGAATGTCTCCTCATGTGCATTCTTGATTGTATCATAGACTTTCAGACTATCCATGATGAGGTACAAAATGTTCTTTGATTGTCTCTGGAGATGGTCAATTATTCCTCAACAGGAAGTGGATATTTTATTGAAATACCAATCTCACACGTATGAGATCCACTCCAGACCCCTCTCTGGAGCCTGGCATGTGTAGTGCATGTAGTAATCACGGAAAGTGAATCCATATGGTACACAGTGGAGTTGGTGAGTTACCCAAGCCTGCAGTATTCCTCCTCCAGCCTCCACTAGCTGGACCTCTCACTGGACAGCTGCAGACATTGAGGATTCTGGTCAGGAAACTTACACTTGTCTACCCTGTAGCCTTCAAGGAAGGCTGTTTTCAGGGCAGATCTCATAATCATGGTGGGCATTGTAGGAATGACAGAATTCATGAAATTCTAATCTGTAATGTGGTTGTGTCCTGCAAATATTCAACACTCTAGCATTCCATGTCTCATTTATATTATTACAGCTTTTTAGATAACAGTTACTTGTTTACAGTTCAGCAAAGGAGCTTTAGTCTTGGACAATCATGTTTAGGTAAAGCAAAACAATTTTATTTTTCTTCAGAAGAATGTCTGAGGAATGGGGGCATCATTTTCTGTAACTCTTCTCTAGAAACTGAGTGATGTCACAGGCATTCCTGCATTCCTTCCCACCATTTTAACTTTTCAGATTCCCTCTTGATAAATATCCACGTCAAATATTCCTATGCCATGTCTTAAATTCTTTATATCCTACCATTGTTGGCTAACGTGATATTGAGCCTGCTGTTTTCATCTGTAGAATGCTATGGTATGTTTTGGGGAGCACATGACCCCAGAGTGTGTCCACACAGAAAGACTCCTACTTCATCACATGCATGCTTCTGTCCTTGGATGTAAATCCTTGGGTATCCAGAAGACACCAAAGAACAATAAAAAGTATACAATATAGTTAATCACTCACTGATCTGTAAAGCAGCAACATAAACTCTTGGGTTGTTCACTTAGGAGAAATATATATATCATAGACTCTTGTGACCTGAAATACTGTTGATGATTCCTCTATCTACAATTAGGACTAAGTGAAAAGTGCTTAAGGGGACTGGGATGACTACTAAGAAGCATCAGGGAGGTACTCATTTGTGAAAGCCTCAAAATTTGGGACATCTTTCACCAACAATTTGGCTCAGGGGAGACAGAATCAGGACAAGGAGATGCTGTTTCTGATGAGAACCTGTGCCTTATGGACAACTTAGCCTCATTATTGGACATGTCTGGAAACACAGGAAATGAGTAATATTTGACTCTTTTATTCATTTACTCTAGAGTAGCAATCTTCCATCCAGTTCTATCAGCTCCCTCTTTCTTCCCTCTAAGGATTCCCATCTACTTCATGATCATAAAGAAAACACAAGAACTGTGGTGCATGGATCTCAGAATAAATACTTTAAAGGGAATTATCCAAGGTCTGTTGGAAATAAGAGGCAATCACTATGGCCAGTCTCTGGCATCAGCCTGGCTGGACCATATTTATAATAACTGAGCCAATCACTAATCTTGCTGTGGCTGTTGAGCTTTTGTGGGCATGATGCTAAAAGTCTCAGCTTCCTCTTAATCAGAACACACTCCTCATACAAATACATGGATCTGATGCTGGCAGGGCAGGTCAGAGAAGATGAAATTGCTTTGCAGAAGCTGCCTTGTCTAAATCTTCCAGATGTTCTTCCTAATGGTTGAACCTATGAATACCCAGACCCTTTCCTGCTGTTTCCTCAGAGCTCACAGAAGAGCATAGCATCCTAGACTCTGTTACAACATCATCATATGTGAGAAAAGTTTAAGGCAATCTGAGCATGCCTAGATGTGTTCTCATGTATCCTCATACTAGCACTCAAAAATAACATTCCCTAGTTTTCAATATTGACCTGTTCTTTCATAGTGATGCCATCCATAGGATCTTAACATGTCAGTCAGAAATCACCATTTTTTCCATGTCTCTGTATGAACCAAACTTGAGTTCACTGAACTTCAGATAAAGAACCCAGTCTTGTATTTTGGTACAGGGACTACATATGTTTTCCGGGGAAGGACATATATAAGCCATAGGTGGATTCTGGAGGAAAGAAAATGGATGAGCATGTTAAAGAAAATTCCATAGACTCATTAAATTCAGGGAAACTATATGAGTAAAACCATAACAAATAAATATTAAAAAAGAAAACTAAAGACATGTTTCCCATTGAGTGGATTATGAGCTTCCTGCAGCTGACTGCAGCTCAGTGGGTGTCAATGCTGTGTTGTCCTCATAGTCTCAGTGATGGAGCTTCACACACATTCTTACCAGGTCCTCACCTGTGTCTGATGTGCACATATCCTGTGACGATGAAGGTGAGAGAGAAGGGCATCAGGGTTCTTGGGGCTCTGACCCTGCCTTACCTCCTTGTTGGCTCTAACTTGAATCCCACACAGTGCTCTCACCATGGTCAAAATTGATACTCTGCCCTGAATTAGGGCTTCACAATTTCCAGTCCCTCTGGCTTTTACAGAAGCTGAGGGACCCAATTCTTCCATTTGGGATGCTTTGCATTTTGTTCATTTCAGAGTATAACATATATTTTTAAACGTAACCCATGAAAAGGCTTTGGCGATAGCTATGTGGTTCAAGTTCTCACTACACATGAATTCTTGAGTGGAATCCATACTTCTAGATCTCCATTAGATGGATGGTGCAGACAATGTGGAGACAGTGTCATCAATGTGGAACACTCGCCAACCAGTATACTCATTGGTGAGATCAGGGGCCAGTGACACACTTTGTCTCAAAAATATGGTGTAGGCTGCTAGAGAAAAACTTTTCATATTAACATGTACAGACATATACTCATTCACACTTATTCAGGAAAACACTAACATACACAGTGAGAGAGAGAGAGAGAGAGAGAGAGAGAGAGAGAGAGAGAGAGAAACAATAAAAATTACAGCACATCACAGTGGAAAACAGAAATTTGAATATAAAAATTGACACTTCCAGGATTAGTTCAGACTATACTTGTAGAGAGAATCCTTGAGAGGGTTACAATGAGGCAGCCCAGACAGAGAGGAGTCTAGCCTCCTATGCCTCTCTGAACAGGCTCTTCAATTGCCTATATGTCTGAGATCCAGGCGCCCCCTGCTGGCCCTGATCACCCTGCAAGGAGGTTTATGTCTGAGTCCACAGTAAATAAGTACCAGTGTGACTCTGGTACAGTAATACATGGCTGTGTCCTCAGAGCTCAGACTGTTCATTTCCAGGTACAGCGTGTTCTTGGCGTTCTCCCTGGAGATGGTGAATCGGCCATTCACGGCATCGGCATACTTGATGTAACTACTATCACCACTAATGTATGCAACCCACGCCAGTCCCTTCCCTGGAGCCTGGTGAAACCAGTGCTTGTAACAGCTACTGATTGTGAATCCAGAGGCTGCACAAGAGTTTCAGGGACTTTCCAGGCTGCACTAAGCCTCCCCCAGACTCCACCAGTTGCATCTCACACTGGATACCTACAAACAGAGAATTCTGTTCAGAAAAGTGTCACAGAAGTCAAATTTTCTCTTTCTTATGTGTACACAGCACACAGTATCTTCCCTTTTATAATTACCTTTTAAAATAAAGACAAGGAAACACCAGCTGACCCTCAAGTCCATGGTGAGAGTTCTGTGTTCAGTGATAATCACTGAGTGGGAGGATTTGGAATCCAGTGCAGGGCTCTTCTGCCTGAGCTGCAGAGTCAGGACAGGGCTGGTTTTCATGAGCAAAGAGAAGCCTTATTTGCATATTGCCTGGCTATAGCAAGCACTGGAATTAGACCCAGGGAGGAAGGCAGGGCTCAGAGTATATATAAGACATCAAAGACATTGATGACAAATATAGATTTAGCCAGAGTTTTGTAATTCTGTATGGAACCTTCCTCCATTTAGTTATTGTTTGTGCAGGTGTTCAGAACATGCTGTGTTTCCACAGTGTTTATTATGTCTTCTTGGTGAAATTAAAAGCACCACACACAAGTGTGTTTCTGTCTAGGAGCTCAGTCTTTCTTACTGTCTGAGCTGGACACGGATTCTCCCATATGTGGATCTGGGACAGGGTCACACCTTCCTGGAGAGGATAGCAGAACTCCTTGCTTGTGATAGGAACACTTTGGAATTATCTGAATTTCACATATTTATGCAACAATGCTGTCATCAGGACATAAGAGGATTACAGATGAGAATTCCCTTGTCACTGCCTCTCTTCTGCCTTGTGGTTGCTATGGGGACATTCCTGTCTGCAGCAAACTCTCTTGTTCTGCAACCTGAATTTTTCTCTGTGATTACTTTAACCTCCAATTTCCCTTATCTTCTTCCATCCTTACATCAGGAAACACATAATTGTATCATGTTGTGTTAGGAAATTTTTCATCCCCTAATTAATATAATTAGCGTACTTTTAATTAATTTTTCGGGTGAGGTTGCTCTTATTTAACCAGTTCTCTTGTTTCCTTCCTATTCATTATCATTCTGTCACCACACAACACTTTGGCTTTCCCAGTCCAGCACTACCCTGCGCAAGTTCCCAGTGCCCCTCACTAAAGATGGCTTCCCTTCCTAGGGTTCCTGTTCTAGTTCCAAATTTTCCAAAACAGAAGCCGGCACACCTAACACACACAATGTAGGTTCTGTATATGACAGAAACAGGCAGTGTTCGTCCTTCCCAATCTTGGTTACATTGTTTGGCACATTGATTTCCAGTTCCATTCGTGTTCTTCCATGTCTCAGAGAACACTGAGGAAGAGGAGGCAGAAAGAATGTAAGAGGTGAGCATGAGGATGAGTGCTGTGACATTCTGTCTCCTGGACATGACCTGGGGCTCCCATTCATGGGCTCTTCATGCCTGTTGTTTTCCTTGTAATCTGTATCGAGAACAAAATATTAGTGTAGATTATTTCCAAGTCTTACCCCATAATGAGGGGCTGTCAGATTAGATAGTTTATAGAGATCCTCCATGCAGGAGCCTTCCCAGGATAAATGACTTTCCACACATCTTAGACAAGCTAGACAATGTGGTCAGTGTTTGGTCTGATATGCACACCTTGTGTGAGTACTATGGTGAGTGTGAAGCTCACCCAAGACTCAGTGACTATGACTGAACTTTCTATCTTACTTGAAACCTATACTGTCAACTATGAAACCCAACTGAGGCTGTGTCTTGAGTCTAGGGGAGCCCACTTTTTAGAGTCCCTAAATTATTTCAGAATCTGATCCTGGTGCCCACAGTAGTTAGTTCTTCCCTGTATGATACTTCCCATCTTGTTTGGGTCAGAGTACATCCTACATTTAAACATATGCGTCACAGCTGAAAATACTGTTTAATACTTGAACAATTTAAATATGACTATACACCATAGTTATAGAGAGATTTTCTGAAACTTTCCTGTGAAGTGGAGAGGCAGCCCAGATGTCCGGGGTCCAGCCCTTCCTGCTCTTGTGCTCTTGCTTAGGGGGATTGTCACGTCTCTTCTTTCTCACTGGCCCCTGATGGCCTAAGTACACATCCTGCTCATGTCTAGGCTCATACTAATATGTCCTCAGTGTGTATTGTTGATATAGTAAAACAGGGTTGTGTCATCAACTTTCAGACTGTACAGTATGAGCTATGGAGTGTTCTTGGAATTATCTCTGGATAAGGTCAGTTGGTTTTGACAGAGTTTACTTATTGTTTTCTGAACCCCAGTCTTAAGAAATGTGAGATCCACCTCAGACCCAGTGCATGTAGTAATCACTGAATATGAATCCAGATGGCACAGAGGGGAGTTGCTGTGGAATGTCTATGCTGTGAATGTGTTGCTCTGAATGGTGGGTTCCTGGCATGTGTGCTTGACCTACAGTATGGAGGGAATGAGGCATCTTCATGTTGGACATTACACCGCTGCTGCATGGTGGATATAGTTTTTTCTAGTTGAAAAAAAAACGAGAGAGAGAGAGAGAGAGAGATAGAGAGAGAGAGAGAGAGAGAGAGCTAGAGAGAGAGAGAGAGAGAGCTAGAGAGAGAGAGAGAGAGAGAGAGAGAGAGAGAGAGAGAGAGAGAAAGAGATTTCTAGTTATATGCTGCTAGATGGAAGCATAAACTCACTGCTTACCAAAGTCTGTTGGTTCCCAGAGCTGGAGGTAAACATACCACCACCATGTTGGGAAGCTGAGGTGGGCAAAGCATGCTGCAGTTCAAAGCAAATGATTCACAATAAGACAGATTCAGAATATATAAGCCTCTAAATAGTTTACAATATATGTAAAAATGTACCTTGTGGCTTGAAACAGATAAAAAAAATTACAGTTATAAAAAATAGATATTTTTAAAAATAAAGTCTTTAGATTGAAAGTAAAAATAATATGAAAAATAAGCCACATAAAGTCAGATATCACACAGAGAATCTGGATTGTCTTGTCTTTTATATTTTTAACCACAGATATACATTTGATTATAAAGACAGTTGAGTTAAACCAATATTTATATTTTAAAGGTATCTTGACTTCAAAATGTGGATTTACGGATATGTTGCATTGGAAAGGAGGCTCTTCTTTTGTTTCCACAGAAAGCAAAAGGCTATGTATTTTCTCCAGATTAAGATACATCAGATTTGACCAGCCAAGTCCCCCCTGAAAGGTCTCCAATGTCCCAGATGATCCAAAATCCAGAATGGTATCAAGGCAACTGGCTCAGACAATATAGCCCCATGGACTACCCCATAAGCCTAAAATTTTCTTTGTGTCTCCATAAGACACAACACCCTCACCCAGCAGGAAGTAGTATGAAGAACTATGCCCAAATTCCCAAATATACTAAGCTGGCTTAGGAGATGGAATTGGCACCCTCCTTTTCCTAAACCCAAGCATATTGCTAAAAGAAAAGTTTGAGAGCTTCTTCTGTCCCATATCAAAAGAGTCCTCTGGTGTGGGACAGAGCAAAACCAGTATTTTTATTTAAAACAGCTTGATTATTAATACAATCTCTTTCTAAAGAAGAAGAAAGTGATAGTTTAGATATGATAGGATGAAAGGGTAGATTATTGAACCCACTTTTAAAGAACAACTTGTTAAAATGGTTTACATTGGTATAGATTTTAGTTTATTGATACAAATTTAGAGTTGGTTTTGTTCTAATATATATATATATATATATGTTATATATTATATATATACATATTTCTACTCTTAGTTTAAGTTTTCATATCTAACTTATCTTGTATTGTAACTAAGGAAAATTATAGCTATCTAGACTTCAACTACATCAAAGATCTCACAAGGATATAATATTACCTGAGAAATGGGAGAAGGACCCAAGCAATTTTCAAGAGTCTGGAGGCATTATGTTTATGTAACACATTTAAATTGTAATAGAAAATTAGGAAATATAGATTCATAATTAGTCTTCTATGATAGTCATACTTACAGTCATTTTAGGTTTTCCAGATATACATAGATATAATTCAGTGGTAGGTAATCTTCAAATACTTCAAAGACCTACAGAATATGGCATTAAAATATTTTAAAAATTTAGACTTTCTGGACAGTGAGACATGTCTGCTCCTGGCAGCAGTGATTTACTTCAGAGAGGAGGATGGGCATCAAAGATACTCCATATGGAGTTTATCTTCTTCTTGACCAAAATAGCCATTTGGGCAAAAAACTGTTCTTGCCTGGACTGCTTGATCAACTGGACATGCAGGACCCATAAAGGTGATCACTGAACTTTGCTTGGCAAAATGGTCCATCAGATTCCTGCTTCGCAGAGGAATCCACCAGACAATCTCTAGGACACACAAAAAAAGTGACTGAGACACTAGACCTCTGGGCTGAAGACAGGTGCCCCAACTTTACAGAAGAACTTGGAGTGTCTGTCCAGGCTGCTAGCTGTCTCTGTCTACTCTTGCAAGACTCTCAAAAATTGCCTGGGTCCTTCTCCCATTTCTCTGGTAATATATCCTTCTGAGATCTTTGATGTAGTTGAAGGCTAGACAGCTATAATTTTCCTTAGTTACAATATAAGATAAGTTAGATATGAAACCTTAAACTTACAAATATAGGATACATAGAATAACTTCTTGAATTTTGCCAAATACAAATAGACTAGATATTACAAATCGACTAGAGATTATAACTATAATTCTTGCTTGATAATTGTTTTGCTATATGTAATTTTACTATGTGAAAGTTAAAACCTTCCTTTTTGAAAAAAAAGAGAAGTGGAAGTGCTGTGGGTTTTTCTCTATGCTGTGAATGTGTTGCCCTGATAGGTTAATAAATAAAATATTAATTAGCCAATAGCCAGACAGAAAGTATAGCTGGGACAATGAGAAAGGAGAATTCTGGGAACAGGAGGGCTGAGTCAGAAAGACATTGCCAGCCACCACAATCAGAAACAGCATGTAAGGATACCAGTAAGCCATGAGCCACATGGCAAGGTTTAGACTGATAGCAATGGGTTAATTTAAGATATAAGAAGAGATAGCAAGAAACCTGCTGTGGCCAGACAGTTTATAAGTAACATAAATCTCTGTGTTTACTTGAAGGATGCAAATGGAAAAGATTTTTCCAGACTGCTGGCAGGCTGGGACATCGGAAAACTTCAGCTACAGGGAGTTAGAAGGTCAGCCCAGGCTGCAACAATCCTCCCCAGATTCTACCAGCTGAACCTCTCAGTAGATAGCTGCAGATACCAAGGATTCTGATCAGGAAACTGCCATACATATCCACCTTCCCTCCTACTCATGTCCACTCACACCCCCAGAATCTCTTCTTTGTCATAAATTGCCCTTTATAAGAACAACAAGGAAAATCTAGCTCATCTCCAATTTCAGGGTGAGTGTTCTGTCTCCACTGTTTAATGAATGGGCAGATCTGGGAATCCAGGGTGCACTCCATTACCAGAGCTGAAGGATCAGGATTTGGCTGGTTTCCATGAGCAGACGGATTTCCTAGTTTCATATTTTCCTGTCTGTATGTGTTCTCTTGTCCTGGGCTCAAGGAAGCGTATGCTCAGTGCACATCTCACAATCATGGTGGACACTATATGAATGATGGAATTCAAGAAAACCTAACTTGCAATATGGTTGTACTCTATAAATATTCAACACTCAAGCATCCCAAGGCTCATTTATAACATTATGGCTCCTTATGTAACAGAGTTATGTGTTTGTAATTAAGTAAGGAAGCCAGGTTCTCAGGCAGGAATGTTTAAGGTTATATGTTGTGGCAGATTTGATTGCAATGTCAGTGCAAGACCACCAATAAACTTAAACATTGATTCAGAGGTCAATCAAATAGCTCGTGTATCTGGCATCCAGTGCACGGTCTTAGATCACGCCTGCTGCAAAGCCACTCCCTCACCACAGACCCTCACTGTCAGTCATGGGCCTTTCTGGCTACAGTCACTTTGAGGGAGTCTCTGGCCACAGCCCACCTGCCTGGCCTTAAACACTATAGGCCATGGGCCCTGAGGGAGTAGTCCACTGCCAGCAGGCTCTGTCATTAGGGTCACACTGTGTGCGTGTACACCTTGTGCCTAAGCCTGGCTGTGCACTGCCTGTGCCTTCTGCCCAGTTGTGCAGTGCAGTGAGAGACAGCAGTGGTCTCCTTGTACTGACAGCTGTCCACCACTACTCATGGCAGGTGGCCTGGGAGACTCCCTTACTGCATCCCAGCTCTATGGGCTTTTCCTACCCATTTCCTCAAGTCTACATTTCAGGAGGTCACTGCACCTCCCTGCACAAAGGAGCATCCTGCTCTCCTTGTCCACACAGCTGGCATCATTACAGCAGCTGGTACCGTGCACAGTTCTTCCTGTGCTCTCCTCATGAGCAGTTCCTTGTTTTTTGATGCTTTGGTGGACATTGGTAGGTTTCCTATGTTGCCTTGTTTGGTAGTTATCAAACCACTTTTTAAAGGATCAAATATGAATTCCCAAACTGATAATAACTATGATCCACATTATGTCAATCCCTGCGAAACTGGTTATCACTTCATTTAATTTTTCATTTTAAGCATCCATTGTGGAAACACAGAGTCTTAACTCTGTACCACAATATTGCTTCCTATTTTTAACATGGGAAATGCTTCTTTCCTTTTTGTAACCTAATTACCCCTTTTCAGTATTCTCAGGTGTCTCTCCAGATCTGCTGTTTTCTACAGACATATAAGGAAATGACCTTTTTGTAGTCACAACTCAATTAAAAGTTTAAGCTGGCATTGAGTGTGGAATGTGCTTTTCCCCTTCTCTAACCCCCAGCATGGTTGTTTAAGGGAAAATCCAAAGTCTCTGTCTCATTTCAGAAGAGCCATATTTTATTTCATTATATTAATGGTCATTTAGAATACTCACTAATTCTAAAATAAGCTTCTTCGAACTTCCTGTACATGATTTCAAGCTTGAGTTTGAAGTAGGTTAATATGATAAATCCACAAACTCTTTTTAAGGAGCATATGGAAATTTATTAAGATAAATTGAGGTAATACACCCAAGAATACAGAATGGAGTAGGGAGCTGGAGAGCATCCTCTGATCTGACTGGGAGAGAATCCACTTTGCAGGCAGCAGGGAGAAAGGACTCCTGACCTTTCCCCTTCCTTTTTATAAGTCACACACAACAGCAGGAAGCACCCCTACAGTCCTTCCAGGCCCTACAGTCCAAGGTCATGGGTGGAGCAAATACTGCTACATTTCCCCATTTTGTCTAAATAGGAAGGTTCTAGACCTAATGCAATCTATAAACAATAAGAATAATTATCAAGTATTGTCTAGGAAAAACAAAGGGTGATAACATAAACAAAAATGGGAGTACAACCAACAATAACACCATCAAACAAGAAACACATGGTAAATGTCCAGAAATGTCCAGATCATAGGTAGATGGCAATTTACTGAGATTACTCCATTAGGTCTCCTATCCTGAAGATTATAACTTTAGTATCTAAAATGTTCTTTGCTAAGGAACAAGAGGATTATAACTGTAACTATCTGGTCTTCAACCCCATCAAAGACCTGAGAAGGAACATAATATTACCTGTGAATACAGGAATTGCAAGCAAGCAATTTCCAAAATTCTTGCAAGAATAGACAGAGATCGCATCCTGGAGAGTCACCTAAAGTTTCTCAGCATTGTGGGGCCTCCAATTGTCTCCAGGCCTAGAATATCTTACAGAACATTTTCAGAAGCAGGGAACTTTGAAAAACCTTCTTACCTTGTCTTGGCAGATTTCAGTAGTTGTTTTTCCTTAGGTTCTGTTTGTCTGGAAAGTATGGTGTTCCTACTGTGAGCAGTGGAGGTTAGAATGATGGCTGCTGATGAGGCCATCACTTTTCAAGTCCATATCACCCGAGCTATGTGTTATCCTGATGACTCCAATCTCTGACCAGTGATAGATGTGAGTTCTACACGAGAGGAAAAATGAAACCATTCTCTTGGATGAGACATCAATGTACTAACCTTGAATAGGAGTACTGATGATTCAAACAAAATATTTATTAATCAAAATGGGGAATGTATTTCTGAAATATTAACATTTGAATCAAAGCCTCATTTATACTACACAAGAACTCTCACACTGAGTTAACTCCCAGCCCTGGAAGTGAACATTTCAAATGCTTTATATTTAATTATGTGTATATGCTTCTGTGTGTTGTAGTCTAAGGAAGGCCAAAAGGGCTCTCATTCCTGTGTATTTACAGGTGGACATGAAATGCCCAATGTGAGTATCAGGATCAATAATCCTTCCTAACACTGAGCTTCTTCTCCAGCACCCAGATGATCAATCATAACCTCATCTTCATGTTTGCTGCAGCTCTGTTCACAAAGTTCTGAATGTCAGGGAAGCTGGATGAACATGGAGGACATTATATAAATGACATCCAGAAAGCAAGGGAACAAAAGGACCTCTTATCAAGTTGAACTGCAAAAAACTGGTCTCAGGCAAAGTTGTATTGAGGGCAGTGTGACCTTGGCTTGAACATTATAGAGAGAAGCATAATTGGATCCATGGGAAGAATTATCCCAAATATTATGGATGAGTCATAACAGCAAATTTTATTTTTCAAAAAGGGAGTGAATAGATCTTACTAAGTATGCCCTGACACAATAAAGTTATGGTTGTTCAACTGTGGACATGCATTTGAAAACATCCTGTAAGACATGGTGACTACAGACAATTTCAACTTCATTTATGTATAATAAGGAGTAGTTCATGTTACTATAAATTCAGGCAGGAAAGAAATAAACCCAATGCCAAAACCTTGTTGGTGGTCCTAACTCACACTGTACTCCACTGAGATTTCTTGAAAACTCAAATCCATGTTTTCTATTTTATACCATAAGATTATGGAGACATTTAATTAGTATATCTAAACTTTCTAAATTGAAAAAAGTATTACATTATGGATTGTTACACCACTAGTTTCATAATTATGATGTGAATATAAGATTTACTAATTTTCTTGGGTCCTTAATTAGTTAGAATACTGTAGAAGTCTCAAAAATTTATAATTACCTGTATGTGTAAATAATGAATAATTTTATTAATCACTAAATCAGCTGATTAATAAGTGGGTTAATAAGTGGAAAAAGACCATAACAGATTTGAAGCTATAAGGCACTGTTAAATTTCATTTTCACATCTTCTGTGTCTGAATTAGCATCAGACACTTTATATGGGACCACTATCCTGACCAACTGAGAACTGGTGAGGTCCATCACTTATTTACATAAAATCTTTCACAGGATAACCTACCAATGTTTTGTAAAATAATAATTTATTTAGTTGGCACTTCTTACTGAGGTGATATTTACTCATCCGTCAAAATTAGGGAAAGGATGTAAGATGAATTGCTAAATAGTCATATTCATAAAATTCTTAGAGCTAGATATTGGGGGGAAACTGAGAGATCAGAGAAGGAGAAAGATGCCAGCCACATTCTTACTGCTAGGAATTCCTCAATTGAAGAGAGAACTACTTCCTGTATACCAAGCTTAAATGCCTTTCTGTACTTTGCCTTCTTCCTACCTCTCTGCCCAGCTCTATCACTTCCTGTTTGTTTGTACAGACCTCCAGAAATCTATGGTTATCTAGAGCTGTGAAAAAAAGGCATGTGCTACCAGTTCCCAGTGAGGTCTTGAACTCACCAAGGTGCAGATGAATCTCTGTCTCCTGAATGATAGCATTAAATGCAAGTGCTATAACTGCCTGACTTCTATGTTTAATAGAGTACCTGGCTTTTTCCTCTTATCCTCAGATAAGCTTTATTGGAGTGCACAAATAAAATATAATCCCAGAAGAACATCATTGGAATCCATGTACAGTCATTCTTATCACACTCAATCAAAGACACTTGTTATAAGAAACCGAAATAACTCTTGGTTATTGGAGTGAGGTAGTGTGTGCCAGGATTTGTACACATGTCATATGGGTATCACTTTTCTTTATGACTCTAGAAAAAATGATAGGGCATGCTCAAAAGGAGAAATTCCTAGAATATCTCCATTGGCTATTGGTACATCTGTCATACTTTTGAGGTGAATCCTTGTCTGGAATTATTTGATCAATCATTTCTTATGTCAATATGGACTACAGAAGGTCCTTTTGTATATGGTGTTAGAATCATGGTAGCACATAGAGCATGTTCTTGGTCAAAACTGAAATCATTGGAAATTAGAGCCTCTTGATGTTGGTTCTGTGTTATCCAACAACCTTGTTTAATAAAAGTTTTTACATGCTAATCATGTTTTCCTCTGAGCTATATAGGCTGTTCGTTGGCTTGACCCAAGATAACATGAAGATGGTCCTCTTATTTCATCATTGTGTAGAGTCCTTCAATTCACTGCTTTGTCCCATCATCTTAGAATCCTAATGATCTAGTAAACATGGTCTCAGGGTTTAGTCTTTGACTATTAGTGTGACTACAAGAGTTCCCAGAGAAGCATCAACTTCAGATGAGTACATTCTCTTTTTCTTTTGAAAGCCATCTCAAGTCGATGTTCCATTAACATGGAGCCCACAGTCAACACTGCCTCTCTAATGACACCTCTCTAGCTAATAACAATGAGACACCATGCTCTTCCAATCAACATCATTAGAAAGTGCCAGAGTAATAACTCTGGGAGCCTTTGTAGGCAGCAAAAGCACCAACAACTCACAAACTGAAAATCATAGAACTCAGTTTCCTATGGGAAGGGCAGAAGAGAGATGGAACCAGAACTGGAGCTGACACCAGCTGGGATGTGCACACTGGTGACTAAGAATTGTGAAGGTTGAGGACTCACAAATGTGACTACAAAGGAAGTATTACTTGGAACTTTGGGTCCAAACTGTTTTCCAAAGTTTACTTATTTATTTATAGAATTTTAAAAATTTTACATGCTGCCCACTATTTCCCCTCCTTTTGCTTCTCTCTCTCCTACCCCACCTCTCCTCATCCCACACTCCACTCACTCCTCCTAGTGGGTAATGCCTTCTTTAGATATTCAACACAGGCTGGCCTACCATGTAGGGCCTGACCCAAGCCCCTCCCCTGTATCAATGCTGAATAACGAGTGGCAAAATAGAGAATGGGCTCTGAAAAAGCCAGTTCATCTACTCTGGATGAGTACTAGTCCCATTGCCAGGGGAGCCACAAACACTTCAAGATACAAAACTGTCACCCTCATTCAGAGGGCCTACTGTGGTCCCATGCAGGCTCCTCAGCTGTCAGTGAAGTGTCCATGGAGCACCACTAGCTTTATTCTGCAGTGTCTGTGGTTTTTCCCATCATGGTCTTGTCTCCCCTTGCTTCTATAATCCCTCTCCCTCTCTTGACTGAACTCCAGGAGTTTGGCCAATTGCTTGACTGTGGGTCTCTACATCTGCTTCCATTAGTCACTGGATGTAGGTTCTATGATGACAATTAGGGTAGCCTCTGATCTGAGTACAGGGGAAGGCTAGTTCAAGTACCCATTCCACAATTGCTATGAGTCTTACCTGGGGAAATGCTTGTGGGTTCCTGGGGATTTTCCTAGCAGCAGATTTTTACCTAACCCCATCATGGCTCACTCTGTCAAGATCTCTCTCATTTCTCTCCCTCTCTCTTCCTCATTGAACTCTGCCATCTCTAACCCTCATGTCCCTACCCCACATCTCCTCCATTCCACTCCCCTTCACAGGTTAACCAAGAGATCTTAAAACTTTCCCATTCCTGAGGTGATCCATGTGCATCCTTTTCAGATTCCTCCTTTTTACCTAGCTTCTCTGGGATGGTGGGTTGTAGCCTGTTCATCCTTTGCTTTATATCTAATATTCTCTTATGAGTGAATACATACCATGTTTGTCTTTCTGGGTCTGGGTTACCTCACTCAGGATGATTTTTTCTAGTTCTATTTACCTACACAATTCATGATGACATTGTTTTGTATCTCTGTGTAATACTCCATTGTATAAATGTACTACATTTACTTTATCCATTCTTCAGTTGAGAGGCATCTAGGCTGGAGAGATGTCTCAGAGTATGAGAGCACCAACTGCTCTTCCAGAGGTCCTGAGTTCAGTTCCCAGCAACCACATGGTTACTCACAACCACCTGGAATGAGATCTGGTGCCCTCTTCTGGCCTACAGGCATACATGCAGGCAGAAAACTGTATACAAAATATGCATATCTTTAAAGAAATCAAACCTTATCCAGAGGGCCTGATCCAGTTGGGGGCTCCACAGCTTTTGGGTCATAATTCATGTGTTTCCATTAGTTTGGCTATTTGTCTCTGTGCTTTTCTGATCTTGGTCTCAACAATTCGTACTCTTACAGTCCCTCCTCTTTCTCAACAGTTGGAGTTCTGGAGCTCATCTCAGGGCCTGGCAGAGGATCTCTGAATCAACTTCCATCAGTTATTGGATGAGAGTTCCAGCACGACCATTAGGGTGTATGGCAATCTGATCACCAGATTAGGTCAGTGCTGAGAGAGGACCCTGACGACCCAAGATCCAGATGAGCCAGCTCTCTTGGTTCCTGGACCCTGGATGCTGGAGGTAGACCAAGCATAGTTCTCCAGAGAACACCGCCGGGATGCGCCACACCTTTCCCAGACCCTGTTACCTATCTCTTCATGTATAAGTTACCCCACAAAATAAACCTCCTTTTTAACCACATGGATTGACCTTACTAATTTCATCAATATCTGGTGCCCAACATGGGGCAGATAGGCATAATAGTTTGAAATAAGATTTATGAATTTTACGATATTCCTACTGTGTGCAGTGGAGGTTAGAATGATAGCTGCTGATGAGGCCATCATTTTTCAAGTCCATATCCCCAGAGCTATGTGTTAATCTGATGACTCCAATCTCTGAAAAGTGATAGAAGAGAGTTCTTCTCCAGAGGAAAAATGAAACTGTTCTCTTGGATGAGACATCAGGTGTCCTAACATTTCATAGGAGTACTGATGATTCAAACAATATTTATTAATCAAAATGAGGACTGTATATCTGCAATATTAACATTTGAATCAATGCCCCATTTGTACTGCACAAGAACTCTCACACTGAGTTAACTCCCAGCACTTGAGTGAATATTTCAAATGCTTTATGTTTAATTATGTATATGTGCTTCTGTGTGTTGTAGTCTAAGGAAGGCCAAAGGGGGCTCTCAGTCCTGTGTATTTACAGGTGAACATGAGGTGCCCAATATGAGTGTCAGCAACAATAATGCTTCCTAAGACTCAGCTGCTTCTCCAGCACCTGGATGATCAATCATAACCTCACCTTCATGATTGCTGCAGCTCTGTTCACAAAGTGCTGAATACCAGGCAAGCTGGATGAACATGGAGGGCATTTTATAAATGACAGCCAGAAAGCAAGATAACAAAAGAAACTCTAACCAAAAAAATTGGTCTCAGGCAAAGTTGTACTGAGGGCTGGTGACAATGGCTTGAACTTTATAGATAGAAGCATAATTGGATCCGTGGGAAGAATTATCCCAAATATTATGGATAATTCATAACAACAAATTTTGTTTTTCCAAAATGAAGAGAATAGATCTAAATATGCCCAGAAACTATAAAGTTATGGTCATTCAACCGTGGACATGCATTTGAAAACATCATGTAAGACAGGGTGATTACTGACAACTTCAATTTCAATTAAATAAAATAAGAAGTAGTTCACGTTATTATAAATGCAACAGGAAAAGGATGAACCCATTACCAAAACCTTGTTGGTTGTCCTAGCTCACACAGTGCACTACTGAGAATTCTTGATTAAATATCAACTCAAATCCATGTTATTTATTTTATACCATTACATTATTGAGACATTTACTTACTATATGTAAACTTTCCAAAATGCAATAAAAGTATTATATTATTGTTTGTCACACAATGTGTTTCATAATAATAATGTGAATCTATGATTTACTAAATTTCTGGGGTCCTTTAATTAATTAGAATAATGGATAATTCTCAAAAATTTATGATTTGTCAATGTGTAAATAAAGAATAAGTTTATAAATCACCCAAACAACTGATAAATAAGAATGCTAATAATCGGATTTTACATGGAAAAAGACCATAACATATTTGAAGCTACAAGGCACTGTTAAATTTCATTTTTACATCTTCTGTGTCTGAATTAGCATCAGGCACTTTATCTAGGACCACTATCCTGACCAACTGAGAACTGGTGCGGTCTATCAAGTATTTACATAAAATATTTCACACAATAACCTAGCCATGTTTTGTAAAATAATAATTTATTTAGTTGGCACTTTTACTGAGATGATATTTGCTCATCTGTCAAAATTAAGGAAAGGATGTAAGATGAATTGCTAAATGGTCTTATTAATAAAAATCCAAGAGCCAGATATTGGGAGGAAAGTTGAGAAATCAGAGAAGGAGAAAGAAAGCCAGCCAAGTTCTTACTGCTAAGTAATCCTCAATCAAAGAGATAACTACTTTCTTTATACCAAGCCTACAGACCTTTCTGTAGCTTTGCCTTCTTCCTAGCTCTTTCTGCCCAGCTCTATCACTTCCTGGCTGTCTGTACAGACCTCCAGACCTCTATGGTTAACTAGTGTAGTGAATAAAGGCATGTGCTGTAACTGCCTGACTTGTATGTTTAATATTGTGCCTGGGTTTTTCCACTGAATATCAGAGCTTTATGGCAGCACAAATTAAATATCACCCCTGAAGAATATCATAGGAATCAATGTCATATGTCATTCTTATCAAATTCTATCAAAGAAACATGGTATAAGAAAACTAACTAACTCTTGTATTTTGGGGTGAGGTAGTGTGTGCCAGATTTTTGCATACATGATTTATGAATGTCCCTTTTCTTTATGATTCTAGAAAAAATGAGAGGGCATGCTCAAGAGGAGAAATTCCCAGAACATCTCCATAGACTATTAGTACATCTGTCATACTTTTGAGGTGAATCCTTGTCTGGAATTATTTGATCAATCATTTCTTATGTCAATATGGACTGCAGAAGGTCATTTTGTACATGGTGTTAGAATCTTTGTAGCACATAGTACATGTTCTTGGTCAAAACTGAAATCACCTAGAAATTAGAGCCTCTTGATGTCGGTTCTGTGTTATCCAAAACCTTGTTTAAGAAAAGTTTTTACATGCTAATCATGTTTCCCCATGAGCTATTTAGGCTGCTTCTGGCTTGACCCAAAATAACATGAAGATGGCCCTCTTTTTTCAGTACTTTGCTGCTTTGTCTCCTTATCTTAGAATTCTAATGATCTAGTCAACTTGGTGTCAGGGTTTAATCTTTGACTATTAGTGTGACTACAAGAGTTTCCAGAGAAGCATCATCTTCAGATGATGACATTCTCTTTTTCTTTTTAAAGCTGCCTCAAGTTGATGTTCCATTAACATGGAGCCCACAGTCAACACTGCCTCTCTGAATGACACCTCTCTAGCTCACACATGTGACACCATGCTCTTCCAGTCAGCATCTGAGGAATTGCAAGAAACCAACTCTGGGAGACTTGGTAGGCAGCAAAAGCACCAACAATTCATAAACTGAAAATCATAGAACTCAGTTTCCTATGGGAAGGGTAGAAGAGAGATGGAACCACAACAGAAGCTGACACCAGCTAGGATTTGCACACTGGTGACTAAGAATTGTGAAGGTTGAGGACACACAAATGTGACTACAGAGGAACCATTGCTTGGGACTCTGAGTCCAACTATTTTTTAAGATTTACTCATTTATTTAAAGACTTTTAAAATTTTTATATGATGCCCAATGCTCCCTCTCCTTCCCTTCCTCACTCTCCCACAGCACTTCTCCCTATCCCAACTCCACTCACTCCTTCTAGTGGGTAACGCCTCCCTTAGGTGTTCAACACAGGCTCTCTACCAAGTGGGGCAGGCCCAAGCCCCTCTCCTGCATCAATGCTGAATAAGGCATGGCAACATAGGGAATGGGCTCTGAAAGTGCCAGTTCATGTACTGTGGATGAGTCCTGGTCCAGTTGCCAGGGGACCCAAAAACATTTCATGCCTCAAAACTGTCACCCTCAATCAGAGGGCCTACTGTGGTCCAGTGCAGGCTCCCCAGCTGTAAGTCCAGTGTCTGTGAGCTCCCACTATCTTGGGCCAGCCATCTCTGTGGTTTTTTCCCATTATGATCCTGACCCCCCTTGCTCCTATAATACCTCCTCCCTCTCTTCAACTGAACTCCAGGAACTTGGCCAAGTGCTTGGCTGTGGGTCTCTGCATCTTCTTCCATCAGTCACTGGGTATAGGTAATATGATGACGATTAGTGTAGCCCCTGATCTGAGTTCAGGGGAAGGCTAGTTCAAGTACCCTCTCCATCATTGCTATGAGTCTTAGCTAGGGACATCCTTGAGGTTTCCTGGGGATTCTTTAGCAGCAGAATACACCCTAGCCCCATAATGGCTCACTCTTTCAATATTTCTCTCATTTCTCTCCCTCTCTCTTCCTCCTTGAACTCTGCCATCTCTAATCCTCATGTTCCCACCCTATCTCCTCCCCTCCATACCCCTTTACAGGTTACCCAAGAGATCATAAACCTTTCCCATTCTGGGCCTCATCCATGTGTGTCCATTTCAGTATCATCTTCTTTACCTAGCTTCTGTGGGACTTTGGGTTGTAGCCTGTTTATCCTTTGTCTTGTATCTCATATTCACTTATGAGTGAGTACATCCTGTGTTTGTCTTTCTATGTCTGGGCTACCTCACTCAGGATGATTTTTTTTGTGCTGTCCATTGACCTACAAATTTCATGATGTCTATGTTTTGTACCTTTCCATTTTACTACACTACATTTTCTTTATCGATTCTTCAGTTGAGGTGTCTAGGCTGGAGAGATGTCTCAGAGGATAAGAGCATTGACTGCTCTTCCAAAGGTCCTGAGTTCAGTTCCCAGCAACCACATAGTGACTCACAACCAACTAGATTGAGATCTGGTGCCCTCTTCTGGCCTTCAGGCATACATGCATGCTGAAGACAGTATACAAAAGAAACATATCTTTCAAAAAAAATCAAAAACTCTCTGAGATACCATCTTATGCCTGTCAGAATGGCTAAGATCAAAACGCTGATGAAAGCTTGTGTTGAGGAGGATGTGGTTAAAGGAGAACTCTCCTCCACTGCTGGTGAGAGTGTAATCTTATCAGCCACTCTGGGAATCAGTAGAGCAGTGTCTCAGGAAACCGGAAATCAACCTCCCTCCAGATCCAGCAATATCTCTTGTCATATTCTCAAAATATGCTCAACCACACCACAAGGACCTTTTCTCAACTATATGTTCATAGCAGCCCTATTCATGATAGCAAACTAATACCAAGATGAACATTTTTGAAAGTAGATTTTTTTCACAAATGATAACCAATATACTCTTTTAAGTTCTTTTAATTTAGAAGAAGAAAATAATGAATATTCCAGTTTCAAATCTACTGTTGGAAAATGACAATATTTCTGGGAAGCTGCAGTTTCTCCATTATATGTTCATAAACAAAAGTGGACAAATTACAAATTACTAAAAATTCCCAAGCTTCCTCAGTGGACTTAAAGTCAATAAGTGTCATAATTCAGACTCTTTTTGAAATATCAATTGATACACATACACACACATACACACACACACACACACACACACAAGCACACACACATACACAATCACACACACCACACACACACATCAAATATATAAAATGAGGTGCCATTCTCTCTGGTAATCAGAAGCAATTGAATGGTTTAGAAGATGTGTGGGGAAAATTTTTGTGTTAATGTGAGCAGACATAGAAGGTTGAACAGACTGTGACAGTTGACAGGGGCCTCTAGAGGACATCCTTGGCTTGAAGAGGAAACCACAAGTTCTGCCACTAAAACTGATGCTCATTCAGCATAGACCAGAACTTAATAGCTTCTGAAGTGAACCTTTCTGGTGGTCCTCAGGTGTCCCGGTGGTCATTGGTGCCCCCTAATTGTATCAAAGGTCTCCATAGGGAAGTTTTTGTGCAGGCTCACACTTGAGTTCCCTCACTGTGTATACGGTACAGTAATACATGGCTGTGTCCTCAGTTTGCAGATTGTTCAGTTTTAAGAACACCTGGCCCTTGGATGTGTCTCTGCTAATGCTGAGTCTGGATTTGAGAGCTGAATTATAATCTGTGCTTCCAGTATACCCTATTACTCCCACCCACTCCAGTCTTTTTCCTGGTGGCTGTCAGACCCAGTGTACACCATTGTTGGTTAATGAGAAACCAGAGACAGTGCAGGTGAGAGACACGGTCTGTGAGGGCTGCACCACACCAGGTCCTGACTCCTTCAGCTGCTCCTGGGACAGAGAACCTGGGGACAAACAACATCACCATCAGCCTTACATCCCATAGATGACATCCTGGTCCCTCTTCTGAAAGACTGACACACTTACACCTTGGAAAGGTCACCAGGCAGAGGAGCAGCACCAGGACAGCCATGCTCTGCTGGAGGTTCTGTTGAGAAGGAGGTGGGGCTCCTCAGCTAGGCCTGGGCTTTCAGCTTGAGCCTGAGGGCTGCTTTGCATTGTGAAGGGTTTCTGAGAGGATAAAAGAGAGCACAAAAAATGGATTCCAGTTTCTCTTCCAGGTGTCTGAGATATGCCTTGTGGTTCTTAGAGGAACTTGAAATGAAAACTCAGGAAAGCTTTCAAGTATCATCTGGATTTCAAAATCTTTGTTGTTGTTGTTGTTTCTGATTTTTGAGACTTGGTTTCTCTGTGCAATTTTGGTGCCTGTCCTGGATCTCACTCTGTAGACCAGGCTGGCCCTGAACTCACAGAAATTAGCCTGCCTCTGCCTCCTGATTGCTGGGATAAAGATGAGTGCCACCACAGCCTGGCATGGAATTCTAATTCTTGATGAATAAGAAATTACATGATTTGCCCTATGCAAGCTTTGGTAGCAAAGTACTGAATCCACATACATTGTGGACTGCATGCAAAGAGAAGATGTTACCACATTTTTTATGCATCTGTGTATTCCAGTAAATTCAAGCAGAGTGTGGAAATTTAGAATGATACCAAATCCAGATTAAGGAACTACTATAAATCTTTTCTCTTTATGTTAGTGGAGTCAATCTATTCTTACCCACCTAGAAAATCCACTTGTGAGGAAACAATTCACAAATATTTAGTGCATGTGATTATAAATGTTTATCTGAGAGAAGACTGGTATTGACTTTTCTGCAATGTCAGTGGGCACACAGTATTTACTTGGCCATTGAGCAAGAAGATTACTGGAGACTAGTTCCACTACCTCCTGATATTTGTCTGTCTGCCTGTCTGTCTGTTCCTTTATTTACATGTACTTTTACATCTCTCTTCTTGTCTCTTTTGAGCTTGTAAAACATAACAAATCCTAAACATGATTATTTCATTGGAGAGGGAGGGTTGGGAAGTCTGGTGTTTACAACACCTCAAAAAAAGGACTGCATGCAACCTGTTTTGAGGGTTATGTTAAGATCACCACAGAGAACAAGGGCTTGCAGGGCTCTTCTCCATGACTTGGTAATGTAAATCACCAGAGAAGGCAGAGGACAGCTCACAATAACCTTGAGAAATTCCCAGAGACCCTCCATCATTTATTTATGGAAAATCCTTTCACAGGAAAATCTATCCATGTTTTGTAAAAGAGTTATATACATTTATTTAGTTGACACTTCTCACTAAGGTGATATTTACTCATCTGACAGAATCAGGGAAAGAATATCATAGGAATCCCAGTCATATGCCATTTTTGCCACATACTAGAAAAAGCACATGCTATAAGAACCCTAAATCCTGAATTTTGGAGTGAGATAGTCTGTGCCAGATTTTTGACTCATGTCACCTGGGTATCCCTTTTCTTTATGACTCTAGAAATAACTAGAAGGAATGCTCAAGAGGAGAAATCATAAGGACAACTCCATAGGTTATTGGTACATTTGTCATACTTTAGAGGTGAATCCTTGTCTTCAATTATTTGAACATTCATTTTCTTATGTCAGTGTGGACTACAGAAGGTCCTCTTGCACATGGTATTAGAATCTCAGCTGGACATCCTAAAAGTTCTTGGTCAAAACTAAAATCAGTGGAAATTAGAGACACTCGTTGATTCTATTTTATCCAAAGTCCTTGTTTAAAAGATTTACCCTGCTAATACCCATGAGCTATTTAGGCTGCTCCTTGGCTTGACTCAAGATAACATAACAATGGTCCTTTTCCTTCATTATTGTGATTAGTAATTCAATTCACTGTTATATGTCCTTATCACAGAATTCTAATGATCTAGTCATCCTGGTCTCAAATCTTAATCTTTGACTATTAGTGTCACTGCAGGAGTTTTCAGAGAAGTCTCAGCCTCAGAGGAGCACAGTCTCTTTTTCCATTTAAAGCTGCCTCAAGTGATGATCCATTAACATGGAGCCCACAGCTAACACTGCTTCTCTGAATGACACTTCTCTAGCTCACAATGAGACACAAGGCTCTTCCAGTCAGCAGCAACAGAGAGTGCCAGAGGAGTAATTCTGTGACCCTTTGAAGGCAACAAAAGCTCCAACAATTCACAAACTGAATATCATAGAACTCAGTTGCCTATGGGAAGCGAAGAAGAGAAATGGAATCAGAACTGGAGCTGACATTAGCTGGGATGTGCAAAAAGGTGGCTAAGAACTTTGAATGTTGAAGACATACAAATGTGACTACAGAAGAACCATTACTTTGATCGTGGAGTGCAAATAAGTTTTACCAGATGAAAATGTTTAAAAATAGATTTTTTTTCACAAATGATAACCTATTATACTCTTTTAAGTTCTCTTGCTTTAGAAGAAGGGAATAATGGATATTTCAGTTTCAATTCTACCTTTGCAAAATGCCAATATTTCTGGGACTTGCAGTTTATCTGTCACATGTTCAAAAAAAGGGGGGTTAAATTACAAAGTACTCCATTTCCCAAGTTCTCTCAGTGAACTTGAAGTAAACAAATGTCACAATATAAGACTCAAATTTGAAATATCTGTTGATTGACACAGACATTTGCATGTATGAAATTAGGTGTTATTCTATGTGGTAATCAGAAGCAATTGGATAGCTTAACGGGTGGGTGAGAAAAATCTAATGTGAGTAAACATAGAAGTTGAACAGATTATGACAGTTCAGAGGGGCCTCTAGAGGACATCCTGGACTTGAAGAGGAAACCAGAAGTTCTGACATTAAAATTCATGCTCATTCAGTACAGTCTAGAATTTCTTAGGTTCTGAAACCAACTTCACTGGTGGTCCTCAGGAGTCTCTGCTGCCTGGTCCTTATTGCCTCCTGATGGTGCTGGGGGTTTCTGTAGGGAGGTTTCTATGCAGGCTCACACTGGAGTTCCCTCACTGTGTCTCTGGCACAGTAATACATGGCTGTGTCCTCAGTTTGCAGATTGTTCAGTTTTAAGAAATCTTGGCTCTTGGCGGTGTCCCTGCTGATGCTGACTCAGTATTTGAGAGCTGAATTATAATCTGTATCTCCACCACTCCAGATTGCTCCCATCCACTCCAGACCCTTTGCTGGAGGCTGGCAGACCCATTGTACACCATTGCTGGTTAATGAGAACCAGGATACAGTGCAGGTGAGAGACAAGTTCTGTGAGGGCTGCAGCCGGCCAGGTCCTGACTCTTTCAGCTGCACCTGGGACGGGGCACCTGGGGACAAACAACATCACCATCAGTCTTACATTCCGTAGATGACATGCCTGGTACATCTCCTGAAACCCTGACATACTTACAGCTTGGAAAGGTCTCCAAGCAGAGGAGCAGCACCAGGATAGCCATGCTCTGCTGGAGGCTCTGTTGAGAAGGAGGTGGGGCTCCTCAGCTAGGCCTGGGCTTTCAGCCTGAGCCTGAGGGCTGCTTTGCATTGGGAGGGGTTCCTGAGAGGATAAAAGAGAGCACAGAAAAAGGATTCCAGTTTTTCTTGCAGGTGTCTGAGATTTGCCTTGTGCTGCTTAGAGGAACTGGAAATGAAAACAGCAAAATTTTCGAGTATCATCTGGATTTCTAAATCTTTGTTGTTGTTGTTGTTTCTGTTTTTTGAGACTGGGTTTCTCTGTGCAATTTTGGTGCCTGTCCTGGATCTCACTCTGTAGACAGGCTGGCCTTGAACTCACAGAGATCAGCCTGGCTCTGCCTCCTGATTGCTGGGATAAAGATGAGTGCCACCACAGCCTGGCCTGGATTTCTAATTCTTGATGAATAGGAAATTGCATGCTTTGCCCTGTGCAAGATTTGGTTGCAAAGTACTGAGTTCACATACATTGTGGACTCTGTGCAAACAGAAGGTGTTACCACATTCTTTATGCAACTGTGTATTCCAGTAAATTCAAGCAGAGTGTGGAAATTTAGAATGATACCAAATCCAGATTAAGGAACTACTATAAATCTTTTCTCTTCATGTTAGTGGAGTCAATCTATTCTTACCCACCTAGAAAATCCACTTGTGAGGAAATAATTCACAAACATTTAGTGCATGTGATTATAAATGGTATTGACTTTGCTGCAATATCAGTGGGCACACAGTATTTACTTGCCCATTGAGCGACAAGATAGCTGGAGACTAGTTCCACTACAACCTGATTTTTGTCTGTCTGCCTGTCTGTCTGTTCATTTATCTACAAGTACTTTTACATCTCTCTTCTTGTCTCTTTTCAGCTTGTAAAACATAACAAATCCTAAACATGATTACTTCATTGGCGAGGGAGTGATGGGAAGTCAGGTTTACAACACCTGTAAATCACCAGAGAAGGGAGAGAACAGCTCACAATAACTTTGAGTAAGTCCCAGAGACCATCCACCACTCCTTTAGAATTGGACACCCCCACTTTGTGAGCCCATTCTTCTGTACTGTGGGTGTCAGTGGTGGAGATGGTCTCAACATGGGGTGACAGACGTCATGTCTAAGTTTGGACAGACACCCAACACCATGGGTGCTCTGCTGTCCTTGTTTGTGATGCTCTGAGGGTGAGAAGAATAGTTTTCAGACATCATGGTCAGTATACCTCATCTTGAGTTTTCTGATGTTTTTATTTTGGTAATAAAATTTCAAAAATCTTTATCACAGTACTGCATGCTAGTTCTTACACCTTAGTTGGGGAGCTTGGTATGAGACCCCTTACACAGGTATATTATTATCTGCTTACTTCATAGATTTTTTTTTCTAGAATACTGTACTCTCATGCTTCTTGGGTTTTCCTTGACCATGAAAATTTCTAGAAGGATTTCACTAAGAAAAAGTCATTTGGAATGGGATGGTGTTTATGGTAAAGCCACATATCATTTATAATTATCTTGTAGTTGTGAGGTAGAGCTTTGTTTTTTCTGTGTTTGTTTAGTCATTTATATGGTTATGTCTATTGGACACAAAGACATTAACTAGTGGGTCATGTTACAATGATACAATACCAGATTGTATGTTTGTATGGTAGTTAGAATTTTGTCAGTGTAGCACAAGTTATGGTCATCTGGGAAGAGGGAACCTCAATTGGAAAGAATCCAACCTCACCAGATAGACCTGTGGGAAAGCCTGTACTGATATTTTAATTACATTGAAGTGGCACAATTAATGAGGAGGGAATTGGAGAATATTTCCTTTGAAACAGGGACAAATGATTTACAGAAGGAGGAGGAGGAGGAGGAGGAGGAGGAGGAGGAGGAGGAGGAGGAGAAGAAGAAGAAGAAGAAGAAGAAGAAGAAGAAGAAGAAGAAGAAGAAGAAGAAGAAGAAGAAGAAGACATTTTATGAATATTGAGACAGAATGAGGTCTATTCAAAAGAATCTATGAATCATTCATTCCTCCTACCATCTCTCCTCAGCCTCTCACTCCTGATGTCACATTCCATCTCAGCCTATTCTCATGTCTCTTCTATCCCTTCCTCCCCCCTTCCCTGACTTCTTTCAAATTTCCTACTTCTCTATGTCCTCTTTCCCTCCCCCTCCCTCTCACTCACTCCCACATCCTTTCTTCCATCACCTCCTTACATTCCTTTTTTTTCTTCTGGGAATGTGCAACAACTTACTGCTACTATGTGGGTATAATGCTAATGTCTGCACTTTGTCCACAAGACAGCCACCTGCTCAGCCAATGTTCCTTGTCCTTCAGTTCCTGCCTTCATTCAAGCTGTCTCTTTCTATGTTCCTTTGGATGCAGCAGATATTTTGTGTGTGTGTGTGTGTGTGTGTGTGTGTGTGTGTGTGTGTGTGTGTGTGTTTAATATCTTCACGTGGGTCTGTGTGCATACGTGAGTTGCGACCTGACTCTCTCGCTCTCTCCCCCATCTCTCTCTTTCTCTCTCTGCCCCTCTGTGCCTCTCCTCTCTGCCAGTCCTGGCTTCTCCTGTCCTATGCCCTCTTCTCTCTAAGAAAGCCCATTCTGACTCTGGTGACCATGGCTTGTGACTTTTCTACCAAACAACCAGCACTGTACACACACACACACACACACACACACACACACACACACACACACACACATTGTTTTGGAGTAAGTCTTCAGCAGGAATTTGTTCTCAGAGTTATGGTAGTCATGGATCTAGGCAATAAATGCATGAAACTTAGGAAAGAGGCTTCTTTGATCAAGGCTGAGAATAGCTCTACTCTATGGTCAAAAATCAAGTACTTACAAAACAGGTTAACTTTATCTTCCTTTATAAAATGCCAGTGGTAGATTTTATTATACCACTGTGACCTTTGTACTGTAGATTTTGGACCATTTCTGTGTTCTAATTTTCAAAACAACATTGAAAAAAGCCTTAAATTTTAAGCATTATTCATTAAGTAAAAAAAAAATTATTAAGAATCTCAGGTGCATCAGACAAGTGCAGCCCCCTCTCTACATGCTGGACCATCTAACCGCCCTATTTTCCCCACTGTACAAGGATCAATAGTTATTGTGAGCTTGTGTGTGTAATTACCACTTGATATCTAGAAGCCTCCATTTCACACAACACCTCCTGATTCTGCAATAAGTACAATTCTTACTTTTTTTTGAAAATTATTTATAAATTTTTTATTAAGAGATTTTCTATTCAATTTACATACCAACCACAGATTCCCCTGTTCTCCCTCCTTATGTCCCCAATCTTCCCCCAAAACCCAATCCCCATTCCAACCTCCTCCAAGGCAAGGTTTCCCATGGGGAGTCAGCAGAGCCTGGTACATTCAATTGAGGCAGGTCCAAGGACCTTCTTCCTGCACTAAGGCTGCGCAAAGTGTCTCACCATAGGCCTTAGGTTCCAAAAAGCTGCTTCATGCTCTAGGGACAGGTCCAGGTCCCACTGCATGGGGGCCTCCTAAACAGTTCAAGCTAAACAGCTGTCTGGTTTCTCCAGAGGGTCTAGTCCAGTACTATGGGGGCTCCTCAGATATTGGTCCTCAGTTCCTGTGTTTCCACTACTTTGGTTAGTTGTCTCTGTACTTTTTCCAATCATGGTCTTGATAATTCTTGCTCATAGAATTCCTCCTGTCTCTCATCGATTGGATTCCTGGAGCTCCACCTGGGACATGGTATAGTTGGGTCTTGAGGAAGACTTATTCCCAGTTTTCTGAAAAACTACCATACTGATTTCCAATGTAGTTGCACAAGTTTGCATTCCCACCAACAGTGGAGGAGTGTTCCCTTGCTCCATATCTTCTCCAACACATGCTTTCTTCAGTGTTTTTGATCTTAGCCATTCTGACGGGTGTAAGGTGGTATCTCAGAGTCGTTTTGATTTGCATTTCCCTGCTGACTAAGGATGTTGAACAATTCATTAAGTGTCTTTTGGCCATTTGAGTTTCTTTTGTTGAGAATTCTCTGTTTCGTTCTGTATCCCATTTTTTAATTGGACTGTTAGACATTTGAACGTTTATTTTCTTGAGTTCTTTATATATTCTGGAGATCAGGCCTCTGTCTAGTGTGGGGTTGGTGAAGATTGTTTCCCATTGTGTAGGCTGTCATTTTGTCTTATTGACCCTGTCCTTTGCCATACAAAAGCTTCTAAGTTTTAGGAGGTCCCATTATTAATTGTTTCTCTCAGTGTCTGTGCTACTGGAGTTATATTTAGAAAGTCATTTCCGGTGCCAATGCATTCAAGATTACTTTCTACTTTCTCTTCTATCAGGTTTAGAGTAACTGGATTTATGTTGAGGTCTTTGACCCACTTGGATTTAAGTTTTGTGCCTGGTGACAGATATGGATCTATTTGCAGCCTTCTATACATTGACATCCAGTTATGCCAGCACCATTTGTTGAAGATGCTTTCTCTTTTCCATTGTACATTTTTGGCTTCTTTGTCAAAAATTATATGTTCATAGGTGTGTGGCTTAATGTCAAGGTCCTCAATTCGATTCCATTTGTCCACATGTTGGTTTTTATGCCAGTACCAAGCTGTTTTTATTATGGTAGCTCTATAGTAGACTTTGAGGTTGGTGATCTTGATGTCTCCAGAGGTTGTTTTATTGTACAGGATTCCTTTGGCTATCCTGGGTTTTTTGTTTTTCCATATGAAGTTGAGTATTACTCTTTCCAGATCTGTGAAGAATTGTGTTGGTAATTTGATGGAAATTGTGTTGAATTTGTAGACTGCTTTTGGTAAGATCACCATTTTTCTATGTTAATCCTGCCTATCCATGAGCATGGGAGATCTTTCCATTTTCTGACATCTTCTTCAATTTCTTTTTTCAGGGACTTAAAGTTCTTGTCATATAGGTCCTTCACATGCTTAGTTAGTGTAACCCCAAGGTATTTTATATCATTTGTGGCTATTGTAAAGGGTGATGTATCTCTGATTTCCTTCTCAGCCTGTTTGTCTATTGTCTAGAGGAGGGCTACTGATTTTTTTTATTTGATCTTGTATCCTGCTATGTTGCTGAAGGTTTTTATTAGCTGTATCAGTTCTTTGGTTGAATTTTTGGGGTCACTCATGTATACTATCATGTCATCTGCAAATGGGGAGAGCTTGACTTCTTCCTTTCCAATTTGTATCCCCTTAATCTCTTTATGTTGTCTTATAACTCTGGCTACAACTTCAAGTACTATATTGAATACGTATGGGGAGAGGGGACAGCCTTGCCTTGTTCCTGAGTCTAGTGGTATTGCTTTGAGTTTCTCTCCATTTAATTTTATGTTGGCTGTTGGCTAGCTGTAGATTGCCTTTATTATGTTAAGTATGTTCTCTGTATTCCTGATCACTCCAAGACCTTTATCATGAAGGGGTGTTGGATTTTGTCAAATGCCTTTTCTGCAACTAGTAAGATGATCATGTGGTTTTTTCTTTGAGTTTGTTTATATGGTGTGTTACACTGATGGACTATCGTATGTTGAACCACCCTTGCATCCATGGGATGAAGCCCAATTGATCATGTTGGATAATTGTTTTGATGTGTTCTTGGAGTATTTTTGCATCAGTGTTCATGAGGGAGATCGGTCTGTAGTTCTCTTTCTTTGTTGCATCTTTGTTTGGTTTAGGAATCAGGGAAATTGTAGTCACATAAAAGGAGTTTGGTAATATACCTTCTGCTTCTATTGTGTGGAACAATTTAAAGAGTATTGGTATTAAGTCTTATTTGTAGATCTGGTAGAATTCTGCAGTGAAACCATCTGGTCCAGGGCTTTTTTTGGTTGGGAGACTTTTAATGACTGATTCTATTTCGTTAGGGGTTATTGGACTATTTAAATGGTTTATCTGGTCTTGATTTAACTTAGGTATGTGGTACCTATCCAGAAAATTATCCATTTCTTTTAGATTTTCTAGTTTTGTGGAGTAGAGGTTTTTGAAGTATGACTTGATGATTCTCTGAATTTCCTCCTTGTCTGTTGTTATGTCCCCCTTTTCATTTCTGATATTGTTAATTTGAATGCTCTCTCTCTGTCTATTGGTTACTTTGGATAAGGGCTTGTCTATCTTGTTCATCTTCTCAAAGAGCCAACTCTTTGTTTTATTAATCCTTTGTATTGTTCTCTTTATTTCTATTTTATTAATTTCATCTCTCAATTTGATAATTTTCTTGCGTCTGTTCCTGAGAGACTTTGCTTCTTCCTGTTCAAGGGCTTTCAGGTGTACAGTCAAGTCACTATCATGAGATTTCTCCAGCTTCTTCACGTGGGCATGTAGTGCTATGAATTTCCCTCTTAGCACTGCTTTCATAGTGTCCCATAAGTTTGGGTATGTGGTGTATTCATTTACATTGATCTCTAGGAAGTCTTTAATTTCTTTCTTTATTTCTTCCTTTACCCATTGATGATTCAGTTGAGCATTATTCAGTTTCCATGAGATTGTAGGATTTCTGTAGTTTTTTCTGTTGTTGAAATCTAACTTTAAAACATGGTGGTCTGATAGAACACAGGAGGTTATTCCAATTGTTTTGTATCTGTTGATATTTGGTTTGTGGCCCAGTATGTGGTCGGTTTTAGAGAAGGTTTCATTGGTTGCTGAGAAGAAGGTATATATTTTTTTGTTTGGGTGGAATGTTCTGTAGATATCAATTAAGTCCATTTGAGCCATAACATCAGTTAAGACCATTATGTCTCTCTTAAGTTTCAATTTGGCTGATCTGTCTAGAGGTGAAAGTGGGCTGTTGAAGTCTCCCACGATTAATGTGTGGGGTTATATATGTGATTTAATCTTTTACATATGTGGGTGCCCCTGTTTGGGGGGCATAAATGTTCAGAATTGAGACTTCATCTTGGTGGATCTTTCCTGCGATGAGTATGTAATGTCCTTCATCATCTCTTTTGATTGATTTTAGTTTGAAGCCTTGGCCTAAGACCATTTGATTGGAAAGTCTTTCCCCAGCCTTTTATTCTTAGGAGGTGTCTGTCTTTGAATTTGAGGTGTGTTTCTTGTATGCAGCGGAAAGATGGGTCCTGTTTTCGTATCCATTCTGTTAGTCTGTGTCTTTTTATAGGTGAATTAATTCCATTGGTATTAAGGGATATTAATGACCAGTGATTGTTCGTTCCTGTTGTTATTTTTAATTTTTGGTGGTAGTGTGTGTACTTCTCTTCTTTGGGGTTTACTGCTGTGGTGTTATCTATTGCCTGTGTTTTCATGGGTGTATCTGCCTTCCTTAGGTTGGAATTTTCCTTCTAGTGCTTTCAGTAGGGCTGGGTTTGTGGATAAGTATTGTTTAAATCTGGTTTTGTCTTGGAAGATCTTGTTCACTCCACCTATGATGATTGAAAGTTTTGCTGGGTATATTAGTCTAGGCTGGCATCCATGGTCTCTTAGTGTCTGCATTATATCTGTCCAGTTCCTTCTGGCTTTCAAAGTCAGCATTGAGAAATCGGGTGTTATTATAATGGTTTTGCCTTTATAAGTCACTTGGCAGTTTTCCTTTGCTGCCCTCAATATTCTTTCTTTATTCTGTACTTTTAGATGTTTAATTATTATGTGGCTAGGGGACTTTTTTTTGTGGTTCTAGTCTGTTTGGTGTTCTATAGGCTTCTTGTATCTTCATAGGCATTTCCTTCTTTAAGTTGGGAAAGTTTTCTTCTATGATCTTGTTAAATATATTTTCTGTGCCTTTGAGTTGGTATTCTTCTTTGTCGTCTATCCCTATTATTCATAGGTTTGGTCTTTTCATGGTGTCCCAAATTTCTTGGACATTTTGGGTCATGACTTTGTTGGTTTTAGTGTTTTCTTTGACTGATGAATCTATTTTTTCTACCGCATCTTCAACACCAGAGATCCTCTCTTCCATCACTTGCATTCTGTTGGTTATACTTGCCTCTGAAGTTCCTGTTTGTTTACTCAGATTTTTTATTTCTAACATTCCTTCTGCTAGTGTCTTCTTCATTTTTTCTATTTCCCTCTTCAGGTCTTGGACTGTCTCCCTTGCTTTTTCATGATTTTCTTTCAAGGACTTATTGTTTTCTTCTCTTTTAATTGTCCTTTCCTCTAGTTTTTTATAGCATTCTTCCCATTTTTTTGTTTGTCTGTTCCTGTGCTTTATTTTTAATTTCTTCTATATAAGGTTCTAGCCTTTTCATGTTGTTACTTATAAGGTTGTTTTCTTCTTCTTCTTCCATTCCGTGAAGTTCAGGTCTAGCTGTTGGAGAAGTGCTAGGTTCTGGTGATGCTATATTGCTCTTTATTTTGTTGTATGTATTTCTGCCTTGGCATCTGCCCATCTCCTCTTGTGTTCCTTCTTGGTCCTATCATTGTACTTGTTCCAGAGAGAGCTCACAGATTTAGGGAACCTCTCTCTGGACCAGATGGATGCTCTGGGCCAGATGGGAGTGCTGGTCCAGATGAGAGTGCTGGCCAGATAGGAGCTGGGTGCTGGACTCTGAGTCTTGGGAAGTCCCTGGGGTCTCCTTATTTTGTCCAGATGGGAGCTCCTCTTGTCCAGATGGGACTTCCTCTGGTTTCTGGTCCAGATGGGAGTTCCAGGGCAGGATGGAAGCTGGGGTGTCTGATTCTCAGGAAGTGGCTGGAGTCTCTGGCAGAAGAGTGTGGGGGCAGGATGTGGAGACTACTGTGTCTGTCTGCAGTCTTGGAAAAGAGTCACCTTCCCTCAGGTCCTGCAGATTTTCCTGAAACTGGGGCCAAGTTGGTCAGGTCCTCCCGGGATGGCCTGTGTCCAGTGGTGGGACCCAGGGGCAGTTGCATCTCTGGCTATAACCCCAGGCACTCACCTCTGGTCCATTTGGGAGTTCCGGGGCAGACTGATATTGTATTAATTCTTAAGGTTGATGGCCATATTCTGTCTCTTGTTCACTATATGATTTTTATTTGCCATGGGATACATTTTTAAGTCAGAAACAACAGTATCACTGTCGTGCTTTCTGTGGGTAAACAGTACTTTCCTATTGATTCAAGTTGAAATTTACTGAGAGAACATCAAATTGAACTATTAACATGAAAATGTACAAATTTGGCTATATATTTCAGAGTTTAAATTACTATAGTTAAGTGGTCTTGAAGTTTTCTTTGCTTTTCTCTTTTTAATTTGAAGGTGAAGTTTTCTGATTTTTAAAATTTGATATGGAAAAGATTTGGTATTTTATATTTTGGGAATTCAGAGCTCAATTTGATGTAAAATGAAGTCTGCATTCTACTTGAGAAACATCTACTACTATGTGTTTTTCACATATCTGTCTTCTACAAGTTCTTGATGGATTTTATAGTCAGTATATTGCTTTGTGTTTGAAAATTGCAACATTGTTATATTTAAAGACAATTTTTGTATTGTATTGTTCTTGTCTACTAGTACTGTGCATCTCACAAGTGGAAATCAGCAAGATGGACTCCATCAATTTTCATCTTACAGCAGGGAATGGGATTAGAGGGATGCTCTTGATTTCTGGAAGGGGAAAGCAGACCAATTCCTCAGAAGGATTCATCCAGCCTTTGTGGAATAAGTGGTTTCTATGATGCCCTTTTACCCCATGTTCTCTGGAGAACTCTGCTCAGTTTACCTCCAGCATCCAGGGTCCATGAACCAAGAGAGTTGGCCCATCCAGATCTTGGGTCTTCAGTGTCCTCTCTTAACTCTGCCTTGTAGGCATGACAGTTACCAAAGCCTCAGTGGGGGTTGGAATTTCAGGATCAAAGCTGGAATGGCTACCCATGACACATGGGTTTTTTTTGTCTGTTGTTCCTTCCTTCCTTCTTTCCTTCCTTCCTTCCTTCCTTCCTTTCTTCCTTCCTTTCTTCCTTCCTACCTTCCTTCATTCCTTTCTTCCTTCCTTTCCTATTTTTTGTTACAAAGGGACACATATCTGAAACATACTTTTTCTTTGCTTTTGAGAGGATCCATCCCCTGTAGCAAAGACATGAGTCATGTGGATATTTTATTTATATGATTTAAGTGATCATAATAAGGACCTGAATCTGTAATGTCCACATGGAGATCACACACCTACCTCATGGGAACAGACACAAAGTGAAGGGGTATGAAGAAGAAAGCCTAAGAGAAAGAATTAATCTGTGTTAAGGAAAATTCTTCTGTTTTGAACTGAACAAGCATGCAAATAAATATATAAAAGGAAAGATGGAAAGAAAAATAATTCTCACACAGGCAGGGACCACCATCATAGAAGACCCTCTAAACTCCACCAACAGAGTTATCCATCAGCTTTCTTAGAAAGGAAGTGAGGCACAAAGTCACTGTAGCTACTGAGTGGGACTGACACCTGAGCTCAGGTATGTCACCTGCTGCATTGTTCTTCTAGTCTCCATGCAGGAGCCTTCCCAGGATCAATGGCTCTCCACACATCCCATAAGAAGCTAGAGAACTTAGTGTTTGTTCTGATGTGCACACATTGTGTGAGGACTCTGGTGGATGTGAAGCTTTCTAGGACTCATGGATCACTGACCATGCCTGACTTTTCAGTTTAGTGTGTATCCTATACTGTTTCAACCATGAAACCCACCTGAGGCTCTGCTCTGAGTCTATGGGAGCCCAGTATTCAGAGTTCCTAAATTATTTCAGAATCTAACATTGATGCCTATGGTAGAATCATTTCTTCCCGATGTGATGGTCTTCATCTGGATTGGGTCAGAGTATATCCTATATTTAAATGTTTCCATCAGAGTTGAAAAAAAAAACAGTTTTATACTTGAACATTTCAAATATGCCTCCACAGCACATTGTGGAGAGATTCTCTGGAAAAGTCTGTGATGTGCAGAGGCAGCCCAGACACAGGGATTGCAGCCATTCATGTACTTCTGCTCCTGCTCAGGGAGACTTTGAACTCCCTTGCTTTCTCACTGCCCCTGATGTTCATGTGTACACCCTGCAGGGAGGCTGTCTGTATCCAGCATGTCTCCTCATGTGCATTTTTTACACAGTAATACTTGCTTTTAACATTGACTTTCAGACTATCCATTATGGGGTTCAGAGTGTTCTTTGAATTGTATATGGAGATGGTCAATTGGTCTTCAACAGAATTTGGATATTTGTTTGAAATACCAGTCTCACATGTATGAGATCTACCCCTGTCCCTTCTCTGGAACCTGGAAGATGTAGTCCATGTAGTAATCACTTAAAGTGAATCCAGATGGTGTACAGGAGAGTTATTGAGTTGCTCAAGCCTGCAACATTTCTGCTCCAGACTCCACCAGCTGGAACTCTCCCTGGATACCTGCAGACATTGAGGTTTCTGGTCAGGAAACTGTCAGACATGTCTACCTTCCCTCTCATTTATGTCCACTCACATGTCTTCTTTGTTGTAAACTGCCTTTTAAAAGAGCAACAGGGTTTGGGGATTTAGCTAAGTGGTAGAGTGCTTGCTTAGCAAGCACAAGTCCCTTGGTTCGGTTATCAGCTCTGGCAAAAAAAAGAGAAAGGAACAAAAACAAAAACAAACAAACAAACAAAAAAAGAGCAACAAGGAAAACCCAGCTCAGTCAAAATTCCATGGTGAGTGGTCTATTTTCAGTGTTTATCAATTGAACTGCAGACATGGGAATCCCACACTGGGGTCCTCTGCTGGAGATGCAGGTCAAGTTTGGACAGGTTTTTCTGAGCAGAATGAAGTCCTAAGTGCATAGTTTCCACCTATATATGTTCTCTTGACGTGGGCTCAAAAGGGAGGCTATGCTCAGGGCAGATCTCACAATCATGGTGGACACTGTAGGAATGACAGAATTCAAGAAAACCTAACCTGTAATGTGATTGTGTTTGGAAAATATTCAACACTCCAATATTCCAAGTCTCATTCATATCATTGTAGATCATTTGTTAACAGAGTTACATATTTAAAGTTCAGTAAAGAAGCTTGAGTCTTGGACAATCATGTTTATGGTTATACAAAGCACAACAATGTTATTTTTCTTCAGAAGAATGTCTGAGACATGGGAGCATCATTTCCTGTAACTCTTCTCTAGAAACTGAGGGAGGTCGCAGGCATTCCTACATTCTTTCCCACCATTTTCACATTTCAAATTGCCCCCTTGAGAAATATCAAGATCAAATGTTCCCATGCTGTCTTACATTCATAGTACCAGACCATAGTTGGCTTACATGATATGATATGGAGCCTGCTGTTTTCAGATCAGTAGAATTTTATGGTATAATTTGGGGAGCACCTGACCTCAGAGTGTGGCCATATCAGAATGCTCCCTCTTCATCACACCCATGCATCTGTCCTTGGATGTGCATGCTTGGGTATACAGAAGACACCAAGGAGCAAAGAATACTACACAGTATAGTTCTTCATTCACAGATCTGTAAACCAGCAACATAAACTATTTGGCTTTTTTCTCACATGAAGTATATATATTACACAGACAATTGTGACATGAAACAATGTTGATGTTTCCTCTATCTACAAATAGGACAATGTGAAAAGTGTCTCAGGGGCCTGGGATGACCACTAGGAAGCATCAGTGAGGTAATCATTTGTGAAAACCACACATTGTGGAACACCTTTCACCAACAATTTAGCTCAGAGGAGACAGTTTCAAGACAAGGAGATGGTGTCTGTGACGAGAACCTGTGCCTTATGGACAACTCAGCCTCATCATTGGACAAGTCACGGAAACACGGGAAATTAGTAATGTTTGACTCCTCTCTTCATTCACTTTAGATTATCAGTCTTCCATCCCGTGCTCTCAGCTCCCTCTCTCTCCTCCCTCTAAGGATTCCCATTTACTTCCTAAGCATAAAGAAAATTGAAGAACTGTGGTGCCTGGATCTCAGAACAAAGATTTTAAAAGGAATTATCCAAGGTCTGTTGGAGAGTAGAGGCAATCCCAATGGCCAGTCCCAGGCATCAGCCTGATGGACCACATTTCCAATTACTGATTCATTCACTAATCTTGCTGTGGCTGTTGATCTGTTGTGGGCATGATGCTAAAAGTCTCAGCTTCCTCTTAGTCAGGAACACACTCCTCATACATGTACATGGACCTGAAGCTGGAAGGAGAGGACAGAGTGTGTGGAATTGCTTTGTAGAAGCAGCCTTGGCTCCTGTCTACAATTTCCAGATGTCTTCTTAAAGGTTGTACTTATGAATACCCAGCCCCTTTCCTACCATTTCCCCAGAGCTCACAGGAGAGCATAGCATGTTAACCTCTGTTACAACATCATCACAGGTGAGACAAGTTTAAGGCATTCTGAGCATGCCTAGATCTGTTCTCATGTGTCATCACACTATCACTGAAAAAAAAAATAACACTCCTTGTTTCCAATATTTACCTGTTCTTTTATAGTGATGCCAACCATGGATCCCAACATGTCAGTCAGGAATCATCATTTATTTACAGGTTCCTGTAGGATGCAAACTTGAGTTCACCAAGTTTCAGATAAAAAACCCAGTTTGGATTTTGGTAATGGGACTACATACATAGGAAGGATTCTGGAGGAATGAAAATGGATGGGCATGTTAAAATAAAATCCAGTATTCTCATTAAATTCAAGGAAACTATATGAGTAAAAACATAAAAAAATATTAAGGAAGAAAACTAAAGACATATTACCCATTGAGTGGATTATGAGCTTCCTGCAGCTGACTGCAGCTCAGTGGGTGTCATAGCTGCATTGTCCTCATAGACTCAGTGATGGAGCTTCACACACATTCTTACCAGGTCCTCACCTGTGTCTGATGTGCACATATCCTGTGATGATGAAGGTGAGAGTGAAGGGCATCAGGGTTCTTGGGTCTCTGACCCTGACTTACCTCCTTGTTGGCTCTAACTTGAATCCCACACAGTGCTCTCACCATGGTAAACATTGAGACTCTGTCCTGAGTTAGGGGTCCACAATTTCCAGTCCCTTTGGCTTTTACAGAAGCTGAGAGAACCACCTCTTCCCTTTGTGATGCTTTGCATTTTGTTCATATCAGAGTATATCATATATTTTTTAAAGTAACTCATAAAATTGCTGTGGAGATAGCACTGTGGTTCAAGTTCTCACCAAACATGAATTCTTGAGTGTAATCCATACTTCTAGTTCTCCATGAATACAATAAGCTGGATGTGGCACACTAGATGGAGACAGTGTCATCAGTGTGGATCACTGGCCAACCAGTATAATGAGTAGGTGACTTCTGGAGTCAGTGAAACATTTTGTCTCAAAAATATGGTGTAAGCTGCTAGAGAAAAACATATCATATCAACATGTACAGAAATATACTAATTCACAATTACTCAGGAAAATACACACACACACACACACACACACACACACACAGAGAGAGAGAGAGAGAGAGAGAGAGAGAGAGAGAGAGAGAGAGAGAGAGAGAGATTTGAATAAAAAAATTTGACACTTCCAGTATTACTACAGAGCATACCAGCAGAGAGAATCCTTGAGATGGTTACAGAGAAGCAGCCCAGACACAGAGGATTCCAACCCTCTATGCCTCTCTGAACAGGCTCTTCCATTGCCCAGATCTTTGTGTGAACCTAGCGCCTCCTGCTGGTCCTGATTACCCTGAAGGGAGGATTGTGTCTGAGCTCACAGTAGAATTGTATCACTGTGACTCTGGTACAGTAATACATGGCTGTGTCCTCAGAGCTCAGACTGTTCATTTGCAGGTACAGCGTGTTCTTGGCATTCTCCCTGGAGATGGTGAATCGGCCATTGACAGCATCGGCATACTTGATGTAACTACTACCACCACTAATGTATGCAACCCACTCCAGTCCTTTCCCTGGAGCCTGGCGGACCCAGTTCATGTCATAGCTACTGAAGGTGAATCCAGAGGCTGCACAGGAGAGTTTCAGGGACTTTCCAGGCTGCACTAAGCCTCCCCCAGACTCCACCAGCTGCACATCACACTGGGCACCTGCAAACAGAGAATTCTGTTCAGAAAACTGTCACAGAAGTCAAATTTTACCTTTCTTATGTCCACACAACACACAATATCTTCCCTCTTATAATTACCTTTTACAATAAGGACAAAGAAAAACCAGCTGAGCCTCAAGCCCATGGTGAGAGTTCTGTTTTCAGTGCAAATCACTGAGTGGCAGTATTTGGGAATCCAGGGCTGGGCTCCTCTGTCTGAGCTTCACCGTCAGGGTAGGGCTGGTTTTCATGAGCCCAGAGAAGCCTTATTTGCATATTGTCTGGCTATAGCAAGCACTGGAACTGGACCCAGGGAGAATTGCAGTGCTCAGAGGATATATAAGACATCAAAGACATTGATGACAGATATAGAAATAGCCACAGATTTGTAGTTCTCTATGGAACCCTCTCTTACTTCATTTAGTTATCTTTGTGCAGGTGCTCAGAACATGCTGTATTTTCACACTATTATGTCTTCTTAGAGAAAGTAAAAGCACCACACACAGGAGTGTTTCTATCTAGGAGCCCAGTCTCTCCCTCCATCTGAGCTGGACACGGATTCTCCCATACATGGATCTGGGACAAGGTCACACCTACCTGGAGAGGTTAGAAGAACTCATTGCCTGTGACAGGAACACTTTGGAATTATCTGAATTTCCCATATTTATGCAACAATGCTGTCATCAGGACATAAGAGGATTACAAATGAGAGTTCCCTTGTCACTGCCTCTCTCCTACCTTGTGGTTGCTATGGAGACATTCCTGTCTGCAGCAAACTCACTTGCTCTGCACCTTGAAATTCTCTCTGTGATTCCTTTAAACTCCCAGTTTCCCTTATCTTCTTCCATCCTTACAACAGGAAACACAAAATTTTCTCATGTTATGTTAGGAAATTTTTCATCCCCTAATAATATAATTAGCATACCTGGGGATTTTAAATAATTTTTAGAGATTTTTTTTGTTTTCTTTTTTTATTATTATATTTGTATTTTAATTTTACACATCAGCCATGCATTCCCCTGCCCTCCCTCCTTCTGCCTCCACATTTCCTCCAGCCCTCACCCTCCATTTCCATCTCCTCCAGGACCAAGACTCGCCTGGGGATTCATTTAAACCTGGTGGATTCAGTACAGGCAGGTCCAATCCCCTCCTTCCAGGCTGAACAAAGTGTCCCTGTGTAAGCCCCAGGTTTCAAACAGCCAGCTCATGCACTAAGGACAGGTCCAGGTCACACAACTTGGATGCCTCCCAACCAGTTCAACTATTCAATTGTCTCACTTATCCAGAGGGCCTGATCCAGCTGGGGGTTCCATAGCCTTTGGTTCTTAATTCATGTGCTTCCATTCGTTTGGCTATTTGTCCCTGTGCTTTTTCCAATCTTGGTCTCAACAATTCACTCAATTACAGACCCTCCTCTTTCTTGACAGTTGGACACTTGGGGCCTGGCAGAGGATCTCTGCATCCACTTCCATCAGTTATTAGATGAGAGTTCCAGCATGACTGTTAGGGTGTTTGACTATCTGATCACCAGTCTAGGTCAGATCAGGCTTTCTCTTGACCACTGCCATCAGTCTACAGAGGATGTATCATTGTGTATTTCTGAGGTCCTCTCCAGCACTCTGCCATTCCTGTTCTCATGTGGTCTTCATTTATCATGGTCTGTTATTCCTTGTTCTTCCTTTCTGTTCTTGATCCAGCTGGGATTTCCTGCTCCCCTAAGCTTTCTTTCCCTCAAACCTTGCCCTTCATTACTCCCACTGTCGTCCAGGTTGTTCATGTAGATCTCATCCATTTCAATGCCATTGGGTGATCCCTGTGTCTTTCCTAGGGTCTTGTTTTCTAGGTAGCCTCCCTGGAGTTGTGTAGCAGTCTAGTCATCTCTGTTTTAGAGATGGTTGTTCTTATTTAACCAGTTCTCTTGTTTCCTTCCTACTCATTCTCATTCTCTCACCACACCCCACTTTGGCTTTCCCAGTCCAGCACTACCCTGGGCAAGTTCCCAGTGCCCCTCACTTAAGATGGCTTCCCTTCCTAAGGCTCCAGTTCTAGTTCTGAATTCTACAAAGTAGAAGCCGGCACACCTAAAATACACACAATGTAGGTTCTGTATATGACAGGAACAGGCAGTGTTCATCCTTCCCCATCTTGGTTACATTGTTTGGCACATTGATTTCCAGTTCCAATTTGTGTTCTTCCATGTCTCAGAGAACACTGAGGAAGAGGAGGCAGAAAGAATGTAAGAGGTGAGCATGAGGAAGAGTGCTGTGAAATTCTGTCTCCTGGACATGACATGGGTCTCCCATTCATGGGCTAATCATGCCTGTTTTTTTTCCATGTAATCTGTATCAAGAACATACATTAGTGTAGATTATTTCCAATTCTTACCCCATAATGAAGGGGTGTCAGATATACAGTTACTAGAGATCCTCCACGCAGGGTCCTTCCCAGGATAAATACTTTGCACACATTTTATGACAAGCTAGACAATGTGGTCTGTGTTTGGTCGGATGGGCACACCTTGTGTGAGGTCTATGGTGAGTGTGAAGCTCACCAAAGTCTCATGGTTCACTGACTTTGCCTTACTTTTCTATATTACTTGAAACATATACTGTCAACTATAAAACCCAAATGAATGAAGCTCTGCCTTGACTGTAGCATGAATCTTAAATGGGCTTATTAATAACGTCAAACCTGAGGCCAGGTATATGGGTGAATTCTGCAAGATTAGAGAAGCAGGACAAACCACAGATCCCTCACCTTGCCAATTCCTCAGATGATCCTGTTTTCTCAGAATGGAAACGTCTAGGTCCTCATCCAGATGAATCTCAGCTGAACTGCTGCTCCAAAGCCTGAAATCTTAACCAGCTAAAAGCTTCTCTTTTCTGGTCTTCATGCCTGATATACCTTTCTGCTTTCTGCCATCACTCCCTGGGATTAAAGGCTCACTTGCTGGGATTAAAGGCCTGAGTCACCAATTCTGGCTATTTCCAATGTGGCCTTGAACTAACAGAGATCCAAGCCTCCAGAAGGCTAGGATTAAAGGTGTGAGTGCCACCATTTTCTAGCCTCTGTATCTAGTGGCTGTTCTGTGCTTTGACCCCAGATAAGTTTATTATGGTGTACAGAATTTTGGGGAACACAATACCACCACAGTTTATGGAAGACCAATTTTTATAGTCCCTAAATTAATTCAGAATCTGATCCTGGTGCCCACAGTAGCTAGTTCTTCCTTGTATGATACTTCCCATCTTGTTTGGGTCAGAGTACATCCTACATTTAAACATATGCATCACAGTTGAAAATACTGTTTTATACCTGAACAATTTAAATATGACTATACACCATAGTTATAGAGAGATTTTCAGAGAAACTTTCCTGTGAAGTGGAGAGGCAGCCCAGATGTCAGGAGTCCAGCCTTTCATGCCCCAATGTTCTTTCTTAGGGGGATTCTCACATCTCTTTTTTTCACTGGCCCCTGATGGCCATAAGTACATCCTGCTTATGTCTAGGCTCATACTAATATGCCCTCAGTGTGTATAGTTGATATAGTAATACAGGGCTGTGTCTTCAAATTTCAGACTGTCCATTATGAGCTACAGAGTGTTCTTGGAATTGTCTCTGGATATGGTCAGTTGGTTTTTTGTCAGAATTTACATATTGTTTTCTGAACCCCAGTCTTACAAATGTGAGATCCACCTCAGACAGAGTGCATGTAGTAATCACTGAATCTAAATCCAGATGGTACAGAGGGGAGTTGCTGTGGGATGTTCTCTATGCTGTGAATGTGTTGTTCTGAATGGTGGGTTCCTGGCATGTGTGCTTGACCTACAGTATGGAGGGAATGAGGCATCTCCATGCTGGACATTATGCTGCTGCTGCATGGTGGATACAGTTTTTGCTAGTTAGAAAAATGAGAGAGAGGGAGAGACAGAGAGAGAGAGAGAGAGAGAGAGAGAGAGAGAGAGAGAGAGAGAGAGAGAGAGAGAAGATGTTTCTGGGCTATATGCTGCTAGATGGAAGCATAGACCCTCTGTGGGACAATGGCACCCAGAGCTGTCTGTAAGCCTACCACCACCATGTTGGCAAGCTGAGATGGGTGGAGCATGCTGCAGTTCAAAGCAACAGATTCACAATAAGACAGATTCAGATGAGGTAAGCCTCTAAACTTTTTACAATATATGTAAAAATATATGTAGATTTGAAAGAGAGAAAAAAGAAATATATGCAGTTATATAAAAATATTGCTTTTAAAAATAAATTCTTTAGTGAGAAATTAAAAATAATATGACAAATAAGCCACGTAATGATGGATGTCACACAGGGTATCTGGATTGTCTAGTCTTTGACATTTTTAACTGCAGAGAGATATTTAATTATAAATGCAGTTGAGTTAAACCAATATGTATATTTTATAGGTAGCCTGACTTCAAAATGTGGATCTAAGGATATGTTGCTTTGGAAAGGAATTCTGCTTTTGTTTCCACAGAAAGCAAGAGGCTATGGATTTGCTCCAGAGTAAGATACATCAGGTTTGACTAGCCAAGCCCCCCTGAAATGTCTCTAGTGTCCCAGATGATCCAACATCCAGAACGGTTTCAAGGCAACTGGCTCAGACAATACAGCCCCATAGCTACCACATTAGCCTAAAATTTCTTTGTATCTCTGTAAGATACAGCACCCTCACCCATCAGAAAGTAGTATGAAAAACTATGCCCAAATTCCCAAATATACCAAGCTGGCTTTGGAGATGGAATTGGCTCACTCCTTCCCTTAACCCAAGCATATTGCTAAAAAAGTTAAGAGCTTCTTCTGTTCCATATCAGAAGAGCCCTCTGGTGTGTGATAGAGCAAAACCAGTATTTTTATTTAAAAACAGGTCAATAATGAATACAATCTCTTTCTAAAGAAGAAAAGGTGATAGTTTAGATATGATAGGATGAAAAGCTAGATTATTGAACATAATTTTAAAGAACAACTTGTTTAAAATGTTTTACATTGGTATATATTTTAGTTTATTGATACAAATTCTGAGTTGGTTTTGTTCTACTATATATATTTCTACTCTTGTTTAAGGTATTAGGTTTGTACAGCTCAAATAAAATTATAATGTATAATTAAAAATACATTAATAATTACTCTTCTATGATTGTCAAAATTACAGTCATGTTAAATTTTCTAGGTATTCATAGATATCATTTAGTTAGGTAGCTAATCTTCATATACCTCAAAGACCTACAGAACACGTCATTTAAAATATTTAAAAATTTAGACTTTCTGGACAGTGAGACATGTCTGTTTCTGGCAGCACTGATTTACTTCAGAGAGGAGAATGGGCATCAAAGATACTCCATATGGAGTTTATCTTCTTCTTGACAAAAATAGCCAATTGGGCAAGAAACTTCTCTTGCCTGGACTGCTTGATCAACTGGACATGCAGGACACATTGGAAGGTGACCACTGAACTTTGCTTGGCAATATGGTCCTTCAGGTTCTTGCTTTGCAGAGGAAACTGCCAGACATTCTACAAGGCACACAGAAGTGACTGAGAGACTCTAGTCCTGTGGACTGATGACAGATGCCCCAAGTTTACAGAAGAACTTTGAATGTCTGTCCAGGCTGCTAGCTGTCTCTGTCTACTCTTGCAAGACTCTCAAAAATTGCTTTGGTCTTTCTGCCATTTCTCAGGTAATATTATATCCTTTTGAGGACTTTGACTTAGTTGAAGGCTAGATAGCTATAATTTTCCTTAGTTATGATAGTAGATAAGTTAGATATGAAACATTAAACTTACAAATAAATGATACATAGAATATTTCTTTAATATTAATCTTGACAAATACAAATAGACTAGATATTACAAATATGCTCAACCACACCACAAGGATATTTTCTCAACTATGTTCATAGCAGCCCTATTCTTGTTAGCAAACTAATTTTTACCAAGATGAAAATTTTTGAAAATAGAATTTTTCACAAGTGATAACCAAGATTTTTCTTTTAAGTTCTTGTGGTTTTGAAGAAGAAAATAATGGATATTTCTTTTTCAAAACTACTTTTGGAAAATGACAACAATTCTGGGAAGCTGCAGTTTCTCCATCACATGTTCAAAGGCAAAGAAGATAAATTACAAATTACTAAAAATTCCCAAGCTTCCTAAAGGGAATTAAAGTCAACAATTGTTACAATTTCAGACTCCTTTTGAAATATCAGTTGAAACACACACACACACACACACACACACACACACACACACACACACACACGGAATATATAAAATTAGCTGCTATTCTGTCTGGTAATCAGAAGCAATGGGATATCTTAGAGGGTGTAGTGGGAAAAATTTTGTTCTAATGTGTGCACACATCGAAGGTTGAATAAGATATGACAGTCCCGAGGGGCCTCTAGAGGACATCCTTGGCTTGAAGAGGAAACCACAAGTTCTAACATTAAAATTGATGCTAATTCAGCATAGCCCAGAACTTAACAGCTTCTTAAGTGAACATTACTGGTGGTCCTCAGGAGTCCCAGTGGTCCTTGGTGCCCCCTATTTGTGTCAGAGATCTCCATAGGGAGGTTTTTGTGCTGGCTCACACTGGAGTTCCCTCATTGAGTCCATGGCAAAGAAATACATGGCTGTGCCCTTAGTTTGCAGATTGTTCAGTTTTAAGAAAACTTGGTTGTTGGAGGTGTTGCTACTGATGGTGATCTGGAAATTGAGAGCTGAATTATACTCTGTATGTTCACCACTCCACATTGCTCCCACACACTCCAGCCCCTTTCCTGGAGGCTGGAAGACCCAGTGTACACCGTAGCTGGTTAATGAGAAACCAGAGACAGTGCAGGTGAGAGACAGGGTCTTTTAGGGCTGCACCAGACCAAGTCCTGACTCCTTCAGCTGCACATGGGACAGGGCACCTGGGGACAAACAACATCACCATCAGTCTTACATCCCATAGATGACATGACTGTTCTCTCTCCTGAACCGCTGACACACTTACAGCTTGGAAAGGTCACCAGGCAGAGGAGCAACACCAGGACAGCCATGCTCTGCTGGAGGCTCTGTTGAGAAGGAGATGGGGCTCCTCAGCTAGGCCTGGTCTTTCAGCCTGAGCCTGAAGGCTGCTTTGCATTGAGAGGGGTTCCTGAGAGGATAAAAGGAAGCAGAGGACAAGGTTTGCACTCTACCCTCAGGTGACTGAGATTTTCCGTGTGCTTCCTAGAGGAACTGGTGATGGAAACTCCGGAAGATTTTCCTGTTATTTTCTGCATTTGCAATCCCTGAGAAATGAGAAATAGTATGAATCACTCTGTGCAGACCTGTTTGGAGAACACACGAATTCTCAATGGGTCATGGTACCGTGACAGTACTGGCTCTTACATTTGTGTTGTAGTTAGTATTTAATCAACATAATACAACCTAGGGTCATCACGGAACAAGGAACCTCAGTTGGGAAAAAGTGCATCCATCAGGTTTTTCTGTAAGAAGGTCTGTGAGGTCCTGTCTTGAGCAATGATTGGTGTATCAGGGTTAAGGAAGATAGGGGTTGTGCCATTCATGGGAAGGTGTTCCTGGGTTGTATAAGAATGCCTGCTGAACAACCATGGAGTTCAAGCCAGTAAGCAGTTCCTTCATGGTTCCTGATTCAGTTCCCACCTTCAAGATCCTCCTTTGATTTATTTTCATTTTTCTTTATTAAGAAACTTTCTACTCACTCCACATACTCTTCACAGATCCCCTCTCCTCCCTCCTCCCACACCCAGTACTCTCTCCCAAGCCACCCTGCATTCCCACATCACCCAAATCGAGGTTTCCCGTGGGGAGTCAGCAGAGCCCAGCACACTGAGACTAGGCAGGTCCAAGTCCCTTCCCACTGCACCTAGGCTGTGCAAGGTGTCACATCATGGACACCACATTCCAGAAGCCTTCCCATGAACCAGGGATAGATCCTGATCCCCCTGCCTGGGTGCCCCCTCAAATAGTTTGAGCCAAACAACTGTCTTCCATGTCCAGATGGCCTAGTCCAGTCCCATGGGGGCTCCACAGCCACCAGTCCACAGTTCATGGGCTTCTATTAGTGTGGGCGGTCATCTCTACATGTCCTCCCATCATGATCTCAACATCCCTTGCCTGCAGCATCTCTCCTCTCTCTCTCATCAGTTGGATTCCTGGAGTTCAGCCTGGAGCCTGGCCATGGATCTCTGTATCTGCCTCTATCATTCACTTGACAAAGGCTCTATGATGACAGCTAGGTTAGTTGCTGGGCTGGTCACCAGAGTAGACCATTCCAGGCACCCTCTGGACCACTGCCAGCACACCAAGTTGGGGTCAACTTTGTGGATTCCCAAGAGCCTCCCCAGCACCCTGCCTCTTCCTATTCCCATGATGTCCTCATCTATCATGGTATCTTCCTCCCTGCCATCCCACTTTGTCCCTGTTCCAGCTTGACCCTCCCATTTCCCTATGACCTCATTCCCTACTCCTCACCCTCTGCCACCACCCCCAAACCAAATCCACTCATGTAGATCTCATCCACTTCTCCTTCACACGGTCATCCATGTGTCCCTCCTACTGTCTTCCCCTGTTAGCTAGCCTCTCTGGAGTTATGGGTTGCAGTCTGGCCATCCCTTCTCTCACATTTAGTATCCACTTATGAGTGAGTACATACTATGCTTGTCCTTCTAAGTCTGGGTTACCTCACTCAAGATTATATTTTCTAGCTCCATCCATTTGCCTGCAAATTTCATGGTATCATTGTTTTGTACTGATGAGTAGTACTCCATTGTATATATGTGTCATAATTTGTTTATCCATTCTTCAGTTGAGGGGCATCTAGTTTGTTTCCAGATTCATGCTATTACAAATAATGCTGATATGAACATAGTTGAGCATTTGTCCTTGTGGTAAGATTGAGCATTCCTTGGGTATATGCCTAAGAGTGGTATATCTGGGTCTTGAGGAAGACTTATTCCCAATGATCTGTGACACCACTGTACTGATTTCCAGAGTGGCTCTACAAGTTTGCAATACCACCAACAGTGGAGGAGCGTTCCCTTGCTCTACATCCTCTCCAACATAAGCTGTCTTCAGTGTTTTTGATCTTAGCCATCATGACAGGTGTAAGATGGTATATCAGAGTTATTTTGATTTTCATTTCCCTGATGACTAAGGATGTTGAGCAATTCCTTAAATGCTTTACAGCCATTTGAGATTCTTCTGTTGAGAATTCTCTGTTAATCTCTGTAGCCCATTTTTAATTGGATTGGTCAGTATTTTGATGTCTAGCTTTTTGAGTTTTTTATATGTTTTGGAGACCAGCCTTCTGTCAGATGTAGGGTTGGTGAAGATCTTTTCCTATTCTGTAGGTTGTTGTTTGGTGTTATTTCCCATGTCCTTTGCTCTACAAAAGCTTCTCAGTTTCAGGAAGTCCCATTTATTAATTGTCGCTCTCAGTTTCTGTGCTATTGGGGTTGTATTTAGGAGGTGGTCTCCTGTGCCAATGCGTTCCAGACTATTTCCTACTTTCTCTTCTATCAAGTTCATAACTGGATTTATGGTGAAGTCTTTGATGCACTTTGAATTGAGTTTTGTGCAAGGTGACAAATATGGATCATTTTGCAGCCTACTAAATCTTGATATCCAGTTATGCCATCACCATTTGTTGAAGTTGCTTTCTTTTTTCCATGGTAGAGTTTTTGCTTCTTTATTAAAAATCATATGTTCAGAATCGTGTTGATTAATGTCAGGGTCTTCAATTCAATTGCATTGGTCCACAGGTCAGTTTTTATGCTGGTAGCAAGCTGTTTTTTTTAAACTATAGCTCTATAGTAGAGTTTGAAGTGAAAGATCATGATACCTCCAGAAGATGCTTTATTATATAGGATTCTTTTAGCTATCTTAGATTTTTTGTTATTCCACATAAAGTAAAGTATTGTTCTTTCCAAGCCTGTGAAGAATTGTGTTGGGATTTTAATGGGGATTGCATTGAATCTGTAGATTGCTTTTGGTTAGATTGCCATTTTTACTATGTTAATTCTACCTATCCCTGAGCATGGGATATCTTTCCATTTTCTGATATCTACTTCAATTTCTTTCTTCAGAGACTTAAAGTTCTTTTCTTACAGGTCTTTCACTTGCTTAGTTAGAGCTACCCCAAGGTATTTTATATTTGTGGCTATTGTAAAGGGTGATGTTTCTCTGATTTCTTTCTCAGCCCCCTTTTCATTTGTGTACAGGAGTGCTACTGATTTTTTTGAGTTGTATCCTGTCACCTTACTGAAGGAGTTTATCAGCTATAGGAGTTCCCTGATAGAACTTTGGGGGTCAATAACATGTACTATCATGTCATCTGCACATAATGAAAGTTTGACTTCTTCCTTTCCAATTTGTATCCCCTTGATTTCCTTTTGTAGTCTTTTTGCTCTAGCTAGAACTTCAAGTACTATATTGAATAATTATGGGGAGAGTGTGCAGCCTTGTCTTGTTTCTGATTTATTGGAATTGTTTTGAGTTTCTCTCCATTTAATTTGATGTTGGCTGTCAGCTTGTTGTAAACTGCCTTTATTATGTTTAGGTATGTTCTTTGTATTCCTGTACTCCCCAGAACCTTTAACATGAAGGGATGTTGGATTTTGTCAAAGGCTTTTTCTGCATCCAGTGAGATGATCATGTGTTTTTTTTTCCTTTCAACTTGTTTGTATGGTGTATTACATTGACAGATTTTTGTATGTTGAACCATCCTTGCATCCCTGGGATGAAGCCTACTTGGTCATGGTGGATAATTCTTTTTGATGTGTCCCTGTATTTGGTTAGCCAGTATTTTATTGAGTGTTTTTGCATTAATGTTCATGAGGGAGATTGGTGTGTAATTCTCTTTCTTTGTGTCATCTTTGTGTGGTTTGTGTATCATGGTAACTGTAGCCCCATAAGAAGAATTTGGTAATGTTTCTTCTGTTTCTATGGTATAGAACAATTTTAGAGTATAGGTATTAACTCTTCTTTGAAAATCTGGTAGAATTCTGAACTGACACCATCTGGTTGTAGCAGGAATCTTAAATGGTCTTATTAAAATCAAACCTGAGCCCAGTTATAGGGGTGAATGCTCGAAGATAAGAGAAGCAGAACAAGCCACAGCTACTCACCTAGCCAGTTCCTCAGCTGACCCTGTTTCCTCAGACTGGAAGCCTCTGAGTCCTCATCCAGAATGAATCTCAGCTGAACTGCTGCTAAAAGTCTAAAAGCTTAACCAGCCTAGTTCCTGGTCCTCACACCTTATATACATTTTTGCTTTCTGCCATCACTCCCTGGGATTAAAGGCATGAGTCACCATGCTTGGCTGTTTCCAATGTGGCCCTGAAGTCACAGAGATCCAGAGGCAGTTCTGCCTCTAGAATGATAGGATTAAAGCTGTGAGTGGCACCATATTCTAGCCTCTGTATCTAGTGGCTGTTCTGTTCTCTGTCACCAGATCAATTTATTAGGGTGCACAATATTTTGGGAACACAATACCACCACATCTGGTCCTGGGCTTTTTTTGGTTTGGAGAATTTTAATGACTGTTTCTATTTCCTTAGGGGTTATTGGTCTGTTTAAATAGTTTATCTGGTCTTGATTTAACTTTGATAAGGGATACCTATCCAGAAAATCATCCATGTCTTTCAGATTTTCCAATTTTGTAGAGTACAGGTGTTTGAAGTTTGACCTGATGATTCTCTGGATTTCCTCATTTTCTGTTGTTATGTCCCCCTTTTCATTTCAGATTTTTTTATTTGGGTGCTCTCTCTCTGCTTTTTGGTTAATTTGGATAAGGGCTTATCTATCTTGTTGATTTTCTCAAAGAACCAACCCTTTGTTTCATTGATTCTTTTTATTTTTCTCTTTGTTTCTATTTTATTGATTTCAGCTCTCAATTTGATTATTTCCTGGCATCTGTTTCTCCTGGGTGAGTTTGCATCTTCTTGTTCTACAGCTTTCAGGTGTGCTGTTAAGTTACTAGTGTGAGATTAATCCAACTTCTTTTTGTGGGCATTTAGAGCTATGAATTTAAGTCTTAGCATTCCTTTCATGGTGTCCCATAAGTTGGGGTATGTTGTGCATTAATTTTCATTGAATACTAGGAAATTTTTAATTTCTTTCTTTATGTCTTCCTTGACCCATTGGTGATTCAATTGGGCATTATTCAGTTTTCATGAGATTGTAGGCTTTATGTAATTTTCATTGTTGTTGAAATCTAACTTTAAGCCATGGTGCACTGATAAAAGAATTCAGTTTTTTTGTATGTGTTAAGATTTGCTTTGTGAACAAGCATGTGGCTGATTTTGGAGAAGGTTCCATGGGGTGCTGAAAAGAAGGTATATTCTTTTGTGTTAGGGTGGAATATTCTATACATATCTATTAAGTGTATTTGAGTTACAATGTCAGTTAGTTCCCTTATTTCTCTGTTAAGTTTCTGTCTGGCAGACCTGTCCATTGTTGAGAGTGGGGTGTTGAAGTCTCCCACTACTAGTGTATGGGGTTTGATGTGCAATTTAAGCTTTAGTAATGTTTCTTTTACAAATGTTGGTGCCCTTGTATTTGGGGCATAAATATTCAGATTTGAGACTTCATTTTATTGGATTTTCCCTGGGATAAATATGTAGTGTTCTTCCCGATCTCTTTCAACTGTTTCTAATTTTAAGTCTATTTTATTAGATATTATGATAGCTACACCAGCTTGATTCTTAAATCCATTTGATTGGAAAGTCTTTTCCCAGCCTTTTATTCTGAGGTGGTGTCTGTCTTTAAAGTTGAGGTGTGTTTCTTGTATGCAGCAAATGGATGGATCTTGATTTGTATCCATTCTGTTAGCCTGTGTCTTTTTATAGGTGAATTGAGACCATTGATATTGATGGATATTAATGACCAGTTATTGTTAATTCCTGCTATTTATTGGTGGTAGTGTTGTATGTTTCCCTTTTTGGTATTTGTTGGTATGGTACTTCCTATTGCCAGTGTTTTCATGGATGTATCTAACTTTCTTAGGTTGGATTTTACCTTCTAGTGCTTTCTGTAGGGCTGGGTTTGTGGAGAGATATTGTTTAAATCTGGTTTTATCATAGAGTATTTTGTTTATTCCATCTATGTTGATTGAGAGTTTTGCTTGGTATAATAGTCCAGTTTGGTATCTATATTCTCTTAGTATCTGCATAATGTCTGTCCAGGACCTTCTGTCTTTTAGAGTCTCCATTGAGAAGACAGATGATATTCTCATGGGTCTACCTTTATATGATACTTGGAATTTTTCCTTTGCATCTCTTAATATTTTTTCTTTATTCTGTATATGTAGTGGTTTGATTATTATGTGGTAAGGGGATTGTTTTTTATTACGTCTTTTTGGTGTTCTGTAACCTTGTATTTTTATTGGCATTCCCTTATTTAGTTTGGGAAAATTTTCTTCTATGATTTTGTTGAATGTATTTTCTGTGCCTTTGAGTTGGTATTTTTCTCCTTCCTCTATCCCTATTATTTTTAGGATTGGTCTTTTCATGGTGTGTCAAATTTCCAGGACATTTTGGGTCATGGCTCTGTTTTGGCTTTAGTGTTTTCTTTGACTGATGATTCTATATCTTCTTCTACATCTTCATTGCCAGAGATCTACTCATCTATATTTTGCATTCTTTTGGTTATCCTTGCATCTATAGTCCTGGTTTGTTTACTCAGATTTCTATTTCCAGCCTTACCTCAGTTTGTTTCTTCATTGACTCCATTTCAGTTTTGAAATCTTGATCTGTTTTCTTCACTTGTTTAATTGCTTTCTCTTTGCTTTCAAGAGATTTGTTGATTTCCTCCCATTTTTTGTTTGACTTTTCCTAGATTTCTTTAAGGGAATTTTTCATTTCCTCTTTTGAGATCTCTAATATTGTCTGAAAGTCATTTTATAGTAGATATCTTCTGTTTCTCCTGTGTTGTGATTTTCAGGTCTTGCTGATGTAGGTTCTGAGGGAGCTATCTTGGTTTTTATGTTGTTGACTGTATTTTTGCACTGTTGTCTACCCATCTCTTTCTCCACTTGATGCAAGTGGTGTCTGTGTCTGAGGGAGCCTCTCTTGGTTTGATTGATACTCTTGATCCAGTGGGAGCTCTTGGTCTAGTCAATGCTGATGGAATATTTGTCTCAGGGACCAGCTCCTAGTCCAACGGGCATCAGTGAGCTCTCTCTCAGGGAGAAGCTGCTGTCTTTGTGTTTAGTAGTTGGTGGTAGTCTGACCTGTGTGCAGGAGGTCTGCCTGCCAACTGGCCTCTTAGTCCAGTTGGGTGCTGACAGGCTCTGTCTCAGGCAACAGTTGCAGTATCAGAGGGTAGGTGGGATTTGGGACAGGTGGGACTTGGGTTACAGGGTCTGTTCAGGGATGGTGGTAGTTTGTCCTGTGTGTAGGAGTTCTGCCTGCCAACTGGCCTGAAACTAGAACTGCAATGGGGGGTGTAGGGGAACAGGGTTGTGTCCCTGTGCCCAAAGCCTATGGTCTGGGGTATTTATGTATGAGAATAAACATTCACCTATTATTCTAGTCAGGTGCTGGCAGGCTTTGTCTCAGGGACCAGTTGCAGTTTCTCCTCCTTTGATTTCTTGTCTTTATTTTCCTACATTATGGTTGTATGATTTATGGTGACATAAGCTCTTTCCTTCCCTTATTGCTTTTGATTATGATGTTGGTCACATCTGTAGATAAAAACCTAGGATAATTTCAAATTCTTCTCATGAGTGGATGAATGTAGGGTCTGCACAACTGCACCCACAGCCACACATACAGTTTTACACACACACACACACACACACACACACACACACAGAGAGAGAGAGAGAGAGAGAGAGAGAGAGAGAGAGAGAGAGAGAGAGAGAACACTCATTCCTAAATAGGATGTCTACATCAAATCCATTCCATCAGTGCTCAAGAAACATTGAAGAGGAGGAGACAGAAAGAAGAGTGTAAGAGACTGAAGGGATGGAGGAAACCAGGAAAATGACTCTTGTAGAAGAAAGCAAAGGAACAATTTGCTTGTCAGATAGTGGTGGCTCATGCATTCATGCTTTTAATCCCAGCACTCATGAAGCAGAGGCAGGTGAATCTCTGTGATTTTTTTTGAATTTCTGTGATTTTATAGCCATACTGTCTTCAAAACAAATTCTAGGACAGCCAAAAGCTTTTATACAAAACCCCTGTCTCAAAGGACCAAAAAGGAAGGACTGAAGGAAGAAAGAAAGAAAGGAAGGAAGGAAGGAAGGAAGGAAGGACGGAAGGAAGTAAAGAAGGAAGGAAGGAAAGACAAGAAAAGAAGAGTAAGATCCAGAATTTACAAGAAGTATTGAAGTTAAATGTTGCCAGGTGGTGGTGTTGCATACCTTTAATCCCAACACTCCAGAGGCAGAGGCAGGTGGATCTCTATGAGTTCTATGCCAGCCTTATCCACAGAGTGAGTTCCAGGAAAGGTGCAAAGCTAAACAGAGAAACCCTGTCTCAAAAAAAGAAAGAAAAAGGAAAAAGAAATTAAATGTCATAGAAATATAATCTTCAATCAACATGTAAAAAGGTGACCCAAATAGACACTTTTGAAAAAAAAATGAATGAAAGAAACACAAATGGTCAATAAATATTTTAAAACATGGGCATGGCCCTAGACACCATGGTAGTTTAAATTAAAACTATTTTGAGATACCACTTCATCCCTCTCCCCAGTAAGATTGGCTGCCGTCAACACATCTGACAGCAAACACTGGAAAAGATGGTGAGAGGAAGCAGCCCCTATTCACAGTTGGTGTGGATGCAGACTAATTCAACCACTGTGGAAATCACTTGGCAATTTCCCAGAAAATTAAAACTGGATCTACTATATGACTCGGCTATCTTTCTCCAGAGTATATATCTGGAGAATGCTATCATGCCTAGAGATAACTGCACCCCATTGTTTATTACTGCTTTGTTGACTATAGCAAAGTATTATAATCAACATAGTTGTTAATCAACAGTGCAAACATTATGTGTAATATATATATATATATATATATATATATATATATATATGTGTGTGTGTGTGTGTGTGTGTTTGTGTGTGTGTGTGTGTGTGTGTGTGTGTGTGTGTGTGTGTGTTATATATTTATATAATACGGGAATGTTTTGAATCTTTAAATAATATTGGAAGCATAAAGTTTTCTGGGAAATGGATGATATAGAATATATGATACTAAGTGGTTTGATACAATCTTTGAAAGGATAAAAACATATTTTATCCTCATATACAGAATCTAGCCAATTATGTATGTGTCTGCATGTGTGTTTCTGTGTATAAAACAAATGTACATATGGATATAGTTAGTATACACATGTTTTATACACATGTGCGTGTCTGTGTATAAAACAAATGTACATGGGGTACAGTATATCCTATGGAAAAGAGAACAAGAAAGGCTAAATACTCGGGGATGAGGAATGACTGAATGCATCAAATGAATATGAGCTATGAAAGAAGATATGGGTAAATGTTTATTTAGTTTTAATTCTGTCATGAATTTTTTTTTATTTTTGGCTTCAGATCATCGCATTTTATGTAGAAATTATAATATCCAATGTGAAGCTCCATGTCTTCTATTCCAAGTGGCCACTCTAAAAGAATCATTAAGACAATGTTAGTAAAGAAGTGCATGTGTCATATTCCAAATAATATAGTTACATTTCTCTAAGCTTCCTAGCTTCAGTTTTTTTAAATATGTTTAAAATCTAGGAATTATAAAAAAAAATAGAGATGTTAAATTTTCATTATTCTACATACTAACTCATTGGTCATCAGGATTTAGATGTTAGTAATGCAAGGGACTTTATTTTGGATTGCTTATCCAAGAAATATGCTACATTGGTTTACTGTACTCTATTTAGAACACTTCTGGTCAAAGATAAAAAGACTAATCAGTTCTGCATAGCACAAATTCAACATTTGCCTCTAACTGTGAAAGAAAACAAGAGGAAAAACATTTGGAAACTTACGATTTTCCTTGGTCTTTAGTGTCTGATACTGTATAGATCTCTCGCTTGTCACTAAACTTTACTTTAGAATAAATTAGGTAGGAAACTAGATATGAAGCTTTAATTGTATTAAATTACTAAGGTAAGGACAGTAAGCTAATGATGCTAGAATGGAACCAAGAAACATTCATAATGAATTAAGTTTTGGAATTATGTCAAAATGTGGAAGAGTTGTATGTTTTGTCAATGTCTCTGTAACAAAGTCCATCAGAAATTGAACTATAAAATTATTTTAATGTAATCAGTATAATACAAAATGGAATTTTGTCAATGTTAGGAAATTCTTTTTTAAAACGACCCTCATTGTACAACAAAAACACCATTGTTATTTTTTATTTAAATAATAGCTTCATATCACACAAATATATTTCAAATATGCAAAGTGCATTGCTGCAATATCCTTTTTCCAAGTCTCAATGTCTTGTTTTAGAATAAAACTGTAATATGATTTTCAGGGGAAACCCATAAGTGCCTCTATGGTAGAAGTTCAACATCTTAAAATGTTCAGCAAATTGCAAAGAAATATATCTAAAGGCGGCGGCATACACTTGAAAAGAAAATATATCAGTGTTTTTAATGTTTTCTGTTCTTGTCTCCAGGATTTTCCCTCTAGCCAAATAGAAATGTACACCTACATTACAGTTTCTCAAAGTTCAGCCGTTCTGTACAGTTGCCACTTTCCAATGCAGAGACTTCTGTGGTAGATACAGCATTATATGTTGCAGAGAATGTTCCTGAGAAAATTAGTGTATGGAGAAATAATACATCTTGGCCTTTTCTCTGGCCCAGAGCGCCCCTTTTGGTGCTGAGCGCCCCTGCAAGGAGGTTTGTGTCTGGGCTCACACTGAAGTCCTCTCACTGTGTGTCTTGCACAGTAGTAAGTGGCAGTGTCCTCAGCTTTCAGGCTGTTCATTTGCAGGTAGAGGGTGTTTTTGGAATCATCTCTGGAGATGGTGAACCGGCCCTTCACAGATGCACTGTACTCTGTTGTGTAACCATAAACTTTGTTTCTACTCACTGCAATCCATTCCAGTCCTTCCCTGGAGCCTGGAGATCCAGTCCATATAATAGTCAATGAAGGTGAATCCAGAGGCTGCACAGGAGAGTTTCAGGGAACCCCCAGGCTGCACCAATCCTCCACCAGACTCCACCAGCTGCACTTCATATTGGATATCTGTAATAGTAGAGAACTGTGGTCAGGAAAACGTCACACACACCCACTCTCCCTCCTACTCATGTCCACCTCTTACTCATGTTCCCACACACTCAGCATCTTTTATTCCTCTAAATAACCTTTTACAAGAGTTACATAGAAAATGCAGTTCAGCCACAGCTTCATGGTGAGAGGTCTGTGTTCAGTGCTGATCCCCGAATGGTAAGACCAGTGAACTCAGGACTGGGCTCCTCTGCAAGAGCTACAGGGTCATGTCAGGTTTCATTTTTTTATGAGCAGAGGGAAACCTAATTTTCATTTCTTTGTGCTATATCATCAGCTCTAGGGTTGAAGTAGAAGATGGTGCAGATGTTAGTACAGAAGGCAGAGATGAAATGGTTGAGTTGGGCAGGACTGGCAGAATTACAATATTGCTTACTATGTACATGTAATAAACTATTCAGTGCTTTGTGATTTAACCATGTCTGCAAATCTGCTTCATAATTATAATATTTTGAAAATTTAAGGATAATTTATATAATGCTCAGTTATCATTGAACAGAAACATTAAAGTCAAGAAACTCCTTTGAGAACTTAGCTCAGTAGTATGCACAAGTTCCTAGACTTGATCCTCTTTTTTTGATGAATATACATCTCCAGTATTTGATAAGCGACAAAGCTTATTGAAATCCCATTTTATTCTTATTTGGCTAGCATAAATTTTTCTGTTGTGTATTTATCATTGTAGTCATCAAATCACCTTTAATTTTAATATCTTTAAAGGAAGCTCAAGTTCCATGTCTGGGACTACCAAGGAGTGAACTTCCAGGACTCTAGGCCACACGTGGATGTCCTTCCATCTATCTGCTGTCCTTGAAGATATGACAGACACTTCAACGGAGTTTGGGCAATAAGTCACAGAGTGAGGTCTTGACATAACGACTTTCTACATGAGAATAGAAAGTTTGACTTACAATTTTTCACTTGCAGAATTTATTCTGTATGAAGGAAACAACTTGGTAGTGGCTTTTGGATCCTGTGGTGTGTGGTACTACTGTTTCTGTAGTTTTCCCAGGAAAGTAACTAAGGTTCACAGAACTAAGTACAGGTTGGTATCAGTTTTGCTTTGGAACCCTCAGGGTGTCTGGTGTGTTTCCTGTATTAAAGGAAAATCATATTAAGTGAGATGAAGAAAGCCATGAAGAGGTGAAGAAATGCCCTTGCTGGCCACTATCTGTACCTGCTTTTTGGATTCCCACAATTAGTGAGGTGTTGGCACCATGTGGTGACTTTCACAGGACCTCAGAAGGGTTGCTAGGAGTGGTATAATTGAGTATATTGCTTTATTTCTATTTTTTAAGAACTTTCATATTGATTCATACAATTTCTGAACCAATTCACATTCCAGGAAGAAATGTGTTACATTCTTTGTGTATTTACTGTTATTTGACATTTGATTTCTTGATAAAAACCATTCTGTTTTGAGTAAAATGGATTAAAGACATACTTTACATTTTCTACTCTCTGGTGTCTAAGGATATTGAACATTGTTTCATATATGTATTGGCCATCCATATTTCTTCTTTGGAAAATCATCTGTGGTTAATTTTTATTTTCATTTTTATTTTGTTTTTCAAGACAGGGTTTCTCTGTGTAGCTTTGTGCCTTTCCTGGATCTTGCTCTGTAGACCAGGCTGGCCTCGAACTCACAGAAATCTGCCTGGTTCTGCCTCCCAAGTGCTGGGATTAATTTGAAATTTCATCTCAACCAAGGAACGATGGATAATACTGAGAAAAGAAGTGACAGGAAACTCTACCGATGTGTCTGAAGTGGAATCTTTCATCATTGTTGGTTGGAAAGTTAATGCAGATGCAATTGAAATCAGCGTGATGGCTATTCAAAGAAATAAAATATAAAATGAAAATAAAAAAAATTCACAATAATTATGGAATAGAAACTTCCTAAATGTCCATGTACTGATGAAGAAAAAATAAAAATATGGTAAATATACACAGCTCAATTGCACTTGCCTGTGAAGAAAAAGGAAAGCATTAAATGCAAGTGCTATAACTGCCTGACTTCTATGCTTAATATAGTGCTTGGCTTTTTTCTCTTGTCCTCAGGTAAGCTTTATTGGAGTGCACAAATAAAATATCTCCCCAGAAGAACATCATTGGAATCCATGTCATATGTCATTTTTATCACACTCAATCAAAGACACATGTTATAAGAAACCAAACTAACTCTTGTATTTTAGGGTGAGGTAGTATACGCCAGGATTTTGTACACATGTCATATGGGTATCCCTTTTCTTTATGACTCTAGAAAAAATGAGAGGGCATGATCAAGAGGAGAAATTCCCCGAACATCTCCACAGGCTATTGGTACATCTGTCATACTTTCAAGGTGAATACTTGTCTGTAAATATTTAATCAATCATTTCTTATGTCAATATGGACTATAGAAGGTCCTTTTGTATATGGTTTTAGAATCATGGTAGCACATAGAGTAAGTTATTGGTCAAAACTGAAATCACTGGAAATTAGAGCCTCTTGATGTTGGTTCTGTGTTATCCAACAACATTGTTTAATAAAAGTTTTTACATGCTAATCATGTTTTTCTCTGAGAAATATAAGCTGCTCCTTGGCTTGACCCAATATAACATGAAGATGGCCCTCTTATTTCATCATTGTGTAGAGTCATTCAATTCACTGTTTTGTCCCCTTATCTTAGAATCCTAATGTACTAGTCAACTTGGTCTCAGGGTTTAATCTTTGTCTATTAGTGTCACTACAAGAGTTTCCAGAGAAGCATCAACCTCAGATGAGGACATTCTATTTTTTTTTTAAAGCTGCCTCAAGTCGATGTGCCATTAACATGGAGCCCACAGTTAACTCTGCTTCTCTGGACACTTCTCTAACTAAAACATGAGACACCAGGGTCTTCCAGTCAGCATCATCAGAGAGTGCCAGAGTAATAAGTCTGGGAGCCTTTGTGGGCAACAAAAGCACCAACAACTCACAAACTGAAAATCATAGAACTCAGTTTCCTATGGGAAGGGCAGAAGAGAGATGGAACCAGAACTGGAGCTGACACCAGCTGGGATGTGCACACTGGTGACTAAGAATTGTGAAGGTTGAGGACACACAAATGTGAGTACAGAGGAACCATTGCTTGGAACTTTGGGTCCAAACTGTTTTCTAAAGTTTACTTACTTATTTAAAGACTTTTAAAAATTTTACATGCTGCTCAGTGTTCCCCCTCCTTTTGCTTCTCTCTCTCCTACCCCACCTCTCCTCATCCCACTCTTCACTCACTCCCCCTAGTGAGTAAGGCCTCCCCTAGATATTCAACACAGGCTGGCCTACCATGTGGGGCCTAACCCAAGCCCTTCCCATACATTAATGCTGAATAAGGAGTGGCAAAATAGGGAATGGGCTCTGAAAAAGCCAGTTCATGTAATCTGGATGAGTCCTGGTCCCATTGCCAGGGGAGCCACAAACACTTCAAGATACAAAACTGTCACCCTCATTCAGAGGGCCTCCTGTGGTCCCTTGCAGGCTCCCCAGCTGTCAGTCCAGTAAACTGTCAGCCCCACTAGCTTTGTTCTGTAGACTCTCTGGTTTTTCCCATCATGATCTTGTCTCCCCTTGCTTCTATAATCCCTCCTCCCTCTCTTGACTGAACTCCAGGGATTGGCCAATCACTTGACTGTGGGTCCCTACATCTGCTTCCATTAGTCACGGGATGTATGTTCTATGATGACAATTAGGGTAGCCTCTGATCTGAGTACAGGGGAAGGCTAGTTCAAGTACCCATTCCACAATTGCTGTGAGTCTTACCTGGGACATGCTTGTGGGTTCCTGGGGAATTTCCCTAGCAGCAGATTTTTCCCTAACCCCATAATGGCTCACTCTGTCATGATCTCTCTCATTTCTCTCCCTCTCTCTCTCTCCCTGACCTCAGCCATCTCTAACCCTCATGTTCCTATCCCCCATCTCCTCCTCTCCACTCCCCTTCATAGGTTAACCAAGAGATCTTAAACAATCCCTTTCCTGGGGTGGGTGATCCATGTGTATCCCTTTCAGAGTTCTCCTTTTTATCTAGCTTCTCCGGGACTGTGGGTTGTAGCCTGTTTATCCTTGTCTTTGCATGTAGTATTCTCTTATGAGTGAGTACATACCATATTTGTCTTTCCCAGTCTGGGTCACCTCACTCAGGATGAATTTTTCTAGTTCTATCCATTTACCTACAAATTTCATGATGACATAGTTTTGTACCTCTGCATAATACTCCATTGTACAAATGTACTACTTTTACTTTATCCATTCTTCAGTTGAGAGGCATCTAGGCTGGAGAGATGTCTCAGAGTATGAGATCACCAACTCCTCTTCCAGAGTTCCTGAGTTCAGTTCCCAGCAACCACATGGTGACTCATAACCTCCTGGAATGAGATCTGGTGCCCTCTTCTGGCCTGGAGGCATACATGCAGGCAGAACACTGTGTACAAAATACGCATATCTTAAAAAAAATCAAACCAAGTCTGAGATACCATCTTATGCCAGTCAGAATAGCTAAGATCAAAAACACTGATGACAGCTTATGTCGAGAAGAATGTGTAGAAAAGGGCAATCTTCTCCACTGCTCTTGAGAATGTAATCTTGTCAGCCACTCTAGAAATTAGTAGAGCAGTGTCTCAAGAAACTAGAAATCACCCTACTTCCAGACCCAGCAATATCTCTTGGTCATATGCTGAAAATATGCTCAACCACACCAAAAGGACATGTTCTCAACTATGTTCATAGCAGCACTATTCATAATATCAAACATATTTTTACTAAGATGAAAATTTTGAAAATAGAATTTTTCACAAATGATAACCAAGCATATACACTTTTAAGTTCTCTTGATTTAGAAGAAGGACATAATGGATATTTCAGTTTCAAATCTACTTTTGGAAAATGACAATATTTCTGGGAAGCTGCAGTTTCTCCATCACATGTTCAAAGGCAAAGAAGATAAATTACAAATTACTAAAAATTCCCAAGCTTCCTCAAGGGACTTAAAGTCAACAAGTGTTACAATTTCAGATTCCTTTTGAAATATCAGTTGATACACACACACAAAGACACACACACACACACACACACACACACACTCGGAATATATAAAATTAGCTGTCATTCTCTTTGGTAATTAGAAGCAATTGGATAACTTAAAGGTTGTGGTGGGAAAATTTTTGTCCTAATGTGTGCACACATAGAAGTTTGAACAGACAATGACATTTGACAGGGGCCTCTAGAGGATATCCTTGGCTTGAAGAGGAAACCACAAATCTGACATTAAAACTCATGCTCATTCATTATAGTACAGAACTAAATAGCTTCTGAAGTGAGCCTTACTGGAAGTCCTCAGGAGACTCTCATGGTCCTTGGTGCCCCCTACCGGTGCCAGAGGTCTCTATAGGAAGGTTTTTGTGCAGGCTCACACGGGAGTTCCCTCACTGTGTCTCTGACACAGAAATGCATGGCTGTGTCCTCAGTTTGCAGGTTGTTCAATGTTAAGAAAACTTGGCTCTTGGAGGTGTCCCTGCTGATGGTGATCCGGGATTTGAGAGCTGAATTATAATTTGTGCTTCCACTGCCCCATATTATTCCCATCCACTCCAGACCCTTTGCTGGATGCTGGCGGACCCAGCTTACACCATAGCCAGTTAATGAGAACCCAGAGACAGTGCAGGTGAGAGACAGGGTCTGTGATGGCTGCACCAAACCAGGTCCTGACTCCTTCAGCTGCACCTGGGTCAGGGCACCTGGGGACAAACAACATCACCATCAGTCTTACTTCCCACAGATGACATGCCTGAGTCCCTCTCCTGAAAGCCTGACACACTTACAGCTTGGAAAGGTCACCAGGCAGAGGAGCAGCACCAGGACAGCCATGCTCTGCTGGAGGCTCTGTTGAGAAGGAGATGGGGCTCCTCAGCTTGGCCTGGGCTTTCAACCTGAGCCTGAGGGCTGCTTTGCATTGGGGGAGGTTCCTGAGGGCATAAAAGTATGTGCAGGGCAAGGTTTCCACTCTTCCCTGAGGTGACTGAGATTTGCCCTGTGCTTCCTGATGAATTGGAGATGGAAACTCAGGAACATTTTCTTGTTATTTTCTGGATTTCCAATCCCTGAGACATGAGAAATAGTATGATTCACACTGTGCAGACGTGACAAGCAAAACATGAGTGTGTTTATACTAAGTGAATCCACATCCACACAGTGCAGTCTGAACTGGGTACCATGTCCTAATAATATATTTGAACATCTCTATAAATTCTTGAAGTGAATTCAGGTTGGAGATGGGCCTCTTAGTGATCAGAAACTCTGCTTAAGGAACAACTAAAAATTTCTTTTCTTGTTTCAGTGGGATCAACCTTATTCTCATAACTCATCTAGGAATTTATTTGTGAGGAAGCAGCTCACTAACACTATTACATGTGATCATGTGTTTATCTGAGAGGAGCCCAAGAGACTGACTTCAACCTCTTCACCTTCTCACTGAGAACACTATACCTGAAGATTAGGTTTTAGTGTCTGTTGATACATGTGAGTCTGTCTTTCTTGTGTACTTTATATCTCTGTTTAGCATGTGACACAGAACATCCCAGGTTTCTAAATATGATTATCACATTGGTAAGGGATGGGAAGACCAGCTGTTCATAAAACTTCATAAAACACTATAGTATTCAACTAGGCTTGAGAGTTATGTTAACTAAAGTAGAAAAATAAGCCAGAGAAGCTGAAGTCAAGACAAGAAGTAGAGAAGAAGTAGACATGAGCATGGGGACCCTGTGCCTTGAGGTGTTGTTCACCACAGAGAACTAGTGTTTGTTGAGTTTTCCTGCAAGCCTTGCTAATGTAAACCATGGGGATGTGAAGTGCAGAGCTGGAGCCCACCTGTTCAGTCAGCACTCAAAGAATATCTGTATTGGTACTGGAGATCTCACGTTTTGTGTCCCTTATTTCTGTGTGCATCATATTTGTACTCAGAGAGGCAGTAATAGAGCCAGATCTTAATCTCATGGAGTCAGCCATCCTGTGCAAGCTCTGATGGTCACCCTCACTAAGAGTGCTGTCTTCCCACATTCTTGATGCTCTGATGTTAGAAGAATATTTTTCAGATATTATTCTCAGTAGGTCTCATCTTGGGTTTATTTGATAATTCCATTGTGGTATCAAAAATTTGGGAAGGAGTATTACAGAATAAATGCACACTTCTGATACTATATTTGATAACTTGACATAAGTCTAGTAATTCTAGTATTTTTGTCATTGGTTACTTCAGAGATAGTTTGTATCCATTGTCTGTACTCCCTTGCACCATGGGTTTCAATTTTCCATGAATTCCCTAAAGGAAGTCACTAAGCAAAAGTTGTTAGTAAATGGAAACTGTTCATTGTAAAGCTCCACATTATTTATAATTATATTCCATTTGAGAGACAGATTCTTATTCTTAAGTGTTTTAACATTCATATTTACTTATGTCTGGAGGACACATGGATAATAACTGGGTCATGTTATCATGACAGTATCATGTTGTACATTTGTGTTGTGGTTAGAATTTCATCAACATAATACAAATTAGAGACTTCATGGAACAGGGAACCTCAGCTGGAAAAAATATGTGTCCACCAGGTTGTTCCGCAAGAATTCCTGTGTGGTCATTTTCTTGAGCAATGATTGATGTGGGAGGGTCCAATAAGATTGGGTTGGTGCCATCCTTGGGAAGGTGTTCATGGGTTGTATAAGAATGCATGCTGAACAACCATGGAGTTCCAGCCAGTAAGCAGAGTTCCTTCATAGTTCCTGATTCAGTTCCAATCTTCAGGTTCCTGCTTTGATTTCATGTCTTGATTTTCCAACATGATAGCTGTAAGATTAATGACATAACCTTTTTCTTTCCCTCATGGATTTGGTCATGATGTTGGTCACATCTATAGAGAAAACACTGGTATAGTTTCAAAGTCTTCTGATGAGAGAATGGATATGGGGTCTGCAAAACTGTAACAACAGCCACACATCCAGCTACACATACATGCATAAACACACACACACACACACACACACACACACACACACACACACACACACACCATCATATCCACATGCATAAACATATTCACAGGTAGATGGGCTGACTTATTTTTCTTCCTTTCTTTTTATAGGTCCACTTTGACTTGGAGTTATTGTACAATGAAGCTGATATTGAACTGTGAGAGATTCTATTGCCACAGTCTCCCTAGTGATGGAATAAAGGTGTGAACCACTATTCCTGACCATCACATACAAGTTTTTTAAAAAAGAATTAATTAATCTTTTTGAAAATATATTTTTCATTCTGTATATTCTGATCATTATTTCTCTTATTTTATCTTTGCCTAGGTCATTCCTCTCTCTCAGTTTGACCAATTCCATCAATGTCAGAAATTTAAGAACATCAAAGTGATTAGCTTTGTGATATTAATTTTCATATGGAAAATGATAGGTTTAAAAATCGACAATTGCCAATACAATTTCTTTTTAAAAAAATATTTGCATTTATCCCTACTCAGTACATGGCCAGCTTGTGTGGTTTGGCTGTTTGTCTGACATGTCAGGAGCCTCTCTTTTACACACCTGTCTCCAGTGACTCCAAAGTCATCCCTAATTCTGCAGTCATGCCAGCCCAAAGTAATTGAGCTTAAGTTTCCCTGATGTTACTTGATATGGCTCTGGGAGAAATACAGCCTTGGAGACCAATCAGGACTCACAGTCATATTTGGAAACCAGAGGTGAAATCACATTTGAATGGAGTAATAAGTAGGTGTTGTAAGAGTCAATTCATCTAAAAAAAATCCCCATCAAAATAAAATATCTCTGTCTAGGTCAATTATATCCATCTAGCATTTTGATCAAATATATTGACCATTGTTTTTGAATTTACTTTGAATATTGATATCTATAGAGTATATAATTGTATATTCTAGGCTTATATATGTAATATATATATATATATATATATATATATATATATATATATATAAATTGTATATTCTGGGCTTCTAAATGCCTCTTTATATTTAATATTTTAATTTTAAACTTTTGGAAAATATACTATTTTATATGTTATGTTATATAATATATGCTCATGTTCCAAAAGCCATTATAATTTACATGAAAATTTCTCTGACTAAATAATAATTTAGTATTAAATATCATTATAAAATGTATGCATTTTTCTATAGGGTAATATTTTTAAAATTACATTTGTGTTTTAATTGTACATAGGAGACATGGGTTCCCCTGTCCTCCCCCTCACTCCCCTGACCCTGCCTTCCCCAAGGCCCCTCCCCTCCATTGCCATTTCCTCCAGGACCAAGACTCCCCTGGGGATTCAGCTCAACATGGTGAATTCAGTATAGGCAGGTCCATTCCCCTCTTTCCAGGCTGACCAAAGTTCCAAACAGCCAGCTCATGCACTAAGGTCAGGTCTAGGTCGCAATTCCTGGGTGCCTCCTAAACAGTTCCAGCTATTCAATTGTCTCATTTATCCAGAAGGCCTGATCTGGTTGGGGGCTCCACAGCATTTGGTTTATAATTCATGTGTTTCCATTAGTTTGGCTATTTTTTCCTGTGCTTTTTCCAATCTTAGTCTAAAAAATTCACACTCTTACAGTCCCTCCTCTTTCTCAACAATTGGACACCTGGAGCTCCACCAGGGGCCTGGCTGAGGATCTCTGCATCCACTTCCATCAGTTATTGGATGAGAGGTCCAGCACGACAGTTAGGGTGTTTGGCCATCTGATCACCAGACTAGGTCAGTTCAGGCTTTCTCTCGACCATTGCCAATAGACTACAGTGGATGTATCTTTGTGGATTTCTGGGGACCTCTCTAGCACTATGCTCATGTGGCAAAAGCCAATATAATTTACATGAAAATTTCTCTGGCTAAACTAGTATAAAATTAATACTTTAGTATTAAAAATCATTATGTAATGTATGTATTTGTTTTACAGGTTAATATTTTTTTAATGTATATAATATGTAGTGATAAAATCCAGGGCTGGGGAGATGGCTCAGGGTGGGGTGCCTGCCTCCCAGTATGAGTAACTCAGTTTGGTCCTCTGCACTTAACTAGAAAGCTGGTTGTGCTGGTTTATCCTTATATTCCCAGCACTGGGGAGGTGGTGACAGGAGGTTCTCTGGGACTTGACATCCAGCCCTTCTATTCGAACATGTGAGCTCCGGGTTCTGTGTGAGACCCTGTCTAAAAAAATAAGCTAGAGATCAATAAAAAAGACACTTAGATTCTACTTGTGACTTCAACATGTAAGTGCAAACTTATGTTGCACACAAAGTCTCACCAATCAGCATTCCCATTCATGCAAACATTGTGGGTTCCCCGTGTTGAACTCGTAGTTTGTTGTTATTTAGAAGCCTGTCATGATGCTGCAGACATAAACTGAATTGCTTCTTATGCAACACAAGTGCAGAACTTTTGTAACTTGCTTCATAAATGTTCCCTTTCCACTAAACACCACTTTCCATCTGCATTTCCCACCCTAGTTATTGTTGTTCCCCATCTGCCCATGAGATTGCCTGTTCTATGTCTATGAATGAATGAAATGACATTTTTCTGTGCCTAATTCTGATCTTCTTTTTTTAAATTAGGATTAGTTCTTGAAGTTAAGATCTTGCACATAGAAAGCAAACACTGACATAGAGCTCATTGCTTTTTTTAAGAGTCCCTAACTGTGTAACTGCTTGTGTTGAACAATCCTCCAATTCTCATGGAGCCTGAGCTCCTCAGAAGCACTGGGAAGGTCCAGTTCTGGGGACAGGGTCCCTTATGGCCAGTCTACCTTGAGGAAAATTCCTTACATCACTTCCTAGAACCCCCAGAGGAACACAGATTCAGTAATATTCCTCTTAATTTCCTTCTTTGTCCTTAAGGCTGTCAGTCTTTCTTTGGATACTCACAGCTTCTCAACTCTCTTCCTCTCATCTCTGTATTTTTCTGAAATGAAGAAATCATGGGTGTTTCTTCTGTTTTTCCTTCCTTCCTTCCTCCCTTCCTTTCTACCTTCATTTTCTATTATTTTTTTGTTGCAAAGGGATACATATCTGAAACAAATTTTCCCTTTTTTAATTTATTATATTTGTGTTTTAATTTTACACATCAGCCATGTGTTCCCCTGTCCTCCTCCCCCTGCCCTCACCTTCCCCCAGCCCCTCCCCTCCTTTCCCATCTCCTCCAGGGCCAAGACTCCCCTGGGGTTTCAATTCAACCTGGTGGATTCAGTACAGGCAGGTCCAGTCCCCTCCTTCCAGGCTGAGCAAAGTGTCCCTGTGCAAACCCAAGTTTCCAAGCAGCCAGCTCATGCACTAAGGATATATATTTTTTTCTTTTAAGAAGATACATGTTCTCTAAGCAATGAGATGGATAATGTGGATATTTTATTAAAAATATGATTTAAGTGATCGTATTAAAGATCTGAGACTGTAATGTCCACATGGAGACCTCACACCTACATCATCCCCATGGGAACAGACACAAAGTGAAGGGCTGTGAAGAAGAAAGCCTAAGGGAAAGAATGAATCTGTGTTAAATGGAAAATTCTTCAGAGATGGGGAAATCAGTGGTCTGTACTGAAAAAGCATGCAAATAAATATAAAAAAGAAAAGATGCAACGAAAAAAGATTCTCACACATGGCAACTCCCGGTATCATAGAACATCCTATAAACTCCAACCAACAAAGTGATAAAAGAGCTTTCTTAGAAAGGGAGGTGAGGCAAAAAGACACCTTACCTGCTGAGTAGGACAGACACCCAGTACTGACTAAGTCCCCAGCTGTATTGTTCTCCTAGCCCCCATGCAGGAGCCTTCCCAGGATTAATGGCTTTCTACACATCCCATGAGAAGCTAGACAACTTGGTCAGTCTTTGTTCTGCTGTGCACACATTGTGTGAGGACTGTGGTGGTGTAAAGTTTTCCAGGACTCATGGATTCCTGACCATGTCTGACTTTTCTTTTTAACTTGAATCCTATGTTGTTTCAACCATGAAACCCAGATGAGGTTCCGTCCTGAGTCTAGGGGAGCCTACTCTTCAGAAACTGACCCTGGTGTCCACAGTAGAGTAAGTTATTCCCGACATGATATTCTCTGTCTAGATAGGGAGTCAGAGTTCCCCCTGTATTTAACTATACACATCCGAGTTGAAAACACTGTTTTATATTTGAACAAATCCAGTATGCCCACACAGCACACTGTAGAGAGATTTCCTGGAAAGTGTCTGTGATGTGCAGAGGCAGCCCAGACATAGGGATTGCAGCCATTCATGTACTTCTGCTCCTGCTCAGGGAGACTCTGAACTCCCTGCTTTCCCACTGCCCCAATGTTCATGAGGACACCCTGCAGGGAGGCTGTGTCTAGAATGTCTCCTCATGTGCATTCTTGATTGAATCATAGACTTTCAGACTATCCATGATGAGGTACAAAATGTTCTTTGAATTGTCTCTGGAGATGGTCAATTAGTCCTCAATAGGAAGTGGATATTTTATTGAAATACCAATCTCATATGTTTGAGATCCACTCCAGATCCCTCTCTGGAGCCTGGCATGTGTAGTGCATGTAGTAACCACAGAAAGTGAATCCATATGGTACACAGTGGAGTTGGTGAGTTACCCAAGCCTGCAGTATTCCTCTGCCAGACTCCACTAGTTAGACCTCTCACTGGATACATGCAGGCACTGAGGATTCTGGTCAGGAAACTTACACTTGTCTACCCTGTAGCCTTCAAGGAAGGCTGTTCTCAGGGCAGATCTCACAATCATGGTGAGCATTGTAGGAATGACAGATTTCAAGATATCCTAACCTGTAATGTGGTTTTGTCCTGCAAATATTCAACACTCAAGCATCCCAACTCTCATTTATATTATTACAGCTTGTTAGATAACAGAGTTACATGTTTAAAGTTCAGCAAAGCAGCTTTAGTCTTGGACAATCATGTTTAGGTAAAGCAAAACAATGTTATTTTTCTTCAGAACAATGTCTGAGGCATGGGGCATCATTTTCTGTAACTCTTCTCTAGAAACTGAGGGAGGTCCCAGGCATTCCTGCATTCCTTCCCACCATTTTGACTTTTCAGATTCCCTCTTGATAATTACCCACATCAAATGTTCCTATGCCATGTCTTAAATTCTTTATATCCTACCATTGTTGGCTAACATGATATTGAGCCTGCTGTTTTCACCTGTAGAATCCTATGGTATGTCTTGGGGAGCACATGACCCCAGAGTGTAGCCACATAAAAAGACTCCTTCTTCATCACATCCATGCATCTGTCCTTGCATGTACATACTTGGGTATCCAGAAGACACCAAAGAGCAATGAAAAGTATACAATATAATCAATCACTCAAAGATCTGTAAACCAGCAACATAAACTCTTGGGTTGTTCACTTAGGAGAAATATATATATATATTTCATAGACTCTTGTGACATGAAATACTGTTGATGATTCCTCTATCTACAAATAGGACAAAGTGAAAAGTGCTTAAGTGGACTATGATGACTACTAAGAAGCATCAGGGAGGTACTCATTTGTGAAAGCCCCAAATTTGGGACACCTTTCACCAACAATTTGGCTCAGGGGAGACAGAATCAAGACAAGGAGATGGTGTCTGTGATGAGAACATGTGCCTTATGGACAACTCAGCCTCATTATTGGACATGTCTGGTAACACAGGAAATTAGTTATATTTGACTCTTTTATTCATTTACTTTAGAGCAGCAATCTTACATGCAGTGCTCTCAGCTCCCTCTCTCCTCCCTCTAAGGGTTCCCATCTACTTCATGATCATAAATAAAATATAATAACTGTGGTGGATGGATCTCAGAATAAATACTTTAAAGGGAATTATCCAAGGTCTGTTGGAAAAAAGAGGCAATCACAGTGGCCAGTCTCTGGCATCGGCCTGGCTGGACCATATTTACAATAACTGAGCCAATCACTAATCTCGCTGTGGCTGTTGAGATTTTGTGGGCATGATGCTAAAAGTCTCAGCTTCCTCTTAGTCAGAACACACTTCTCATACAAATACATGGACCTGATGCTGGAAGGGCAGGACAGAGAACATGAAATTGCTTTGCAGAAGAACATTTTCCAGATGTTCTTCCTAAAGGTTAAACTTATGAATACTCAGCCCCTTTCCTGCCATTTCTCCAGAGCTCACAGGGGAGCATAGCATCCTAGCCTCTATTACAATATCATCACATGTGAGAAAAGTTTAAGGCAATCTGAGCATGCTTAGATCAGTTCTCATGTGTCATAATACTATATCTGAAAAAATATCATTCTCTGGTTTTCAATATTGACCTGTTCTTTCATAGTGATGCCATCCATGGATCCCAACATGTCAGTCAGGAATCATCATTTTTTCCCATGTCCCTGTAGTAACCAAATTTGAGTTCATTGAACTTCAGATAAAGAACCCAGTCTTGCATTTTGGAACAGGGACTACATATGTTTTCTGTGGAAGGACATATATAAGCCATAGGTGGATTCTGGAGGAAAGAAAATGGATGAGCCTGTTAAAAAATTCCTTAGGCTCATTAAATTCAGGGAAATTTTATGAGCAAAAATATAACAAATAAGTATTAGAGAAGAATTGAGTGGATGACAAGCTTCCTGCAGCTGACTGCAGCTCAGTGGGTGTCACTGCTGTGTTGTCTTCATAGTCTCAGTGATGGAGCTTCACACACATTCTTACCAGTTCCTCACCTGTGTCTGATGAGCACATATCCTGTGATGAGAGTGTTGGTTATCAGGGTTCTTGGGTCTTTGACCCTGCCTTACTTCCTTGTCGGCTCTAACTTGAATCCCATACAGTGCTCTCACCATGGTCAATATTGAGAGTCTGCCTTGAGTTAGGGCTCCACAATTTCCAATCCTCTTGGCTTTTACAGGAGTTGAGGGAACCAATTCTTCAGTTTGGGATGCTTTCTATTTTGTTCAGATTAGAGTATATCATATATATTTTTAAAGTAACCCATAAATACAGCTGTGGAGATAGCGTTGTGGTTCATGTTCTCACCACACATGAATTCTTGAGTGTAATCCATACTTCTAGTTCTCCATAACTACAATAAGCTGGATGTGGCACACTATGTGGATATTGTGTCATCAATGTGGAACACTGACCAGCCAGTGGGGTCAGTGAAACATTTGTTTCAAAAATATGGTGTAGGCTGCTAGAGCAAAACATTTCATATCAGCATGTACAGAAATATACTCATTCACACTTATTCAGGAAAACACAAACATACACAGTGAATGAGAGAGAGAGAGAGAGAGAGAGAGAGAGAGAGAGAGAGAGAGAATACAATAAAAGAAATCACAGCAAATCCCAGTGGAAAACAGAAATCTGAATAAAAAATTGATACTTCCAGGATTACTACATACTTTACCTGAAGAGAGAATACTTGAGAATGATATAGGAGTTCAGCCCTCTATGCCTATCTGAACAGGCTCTTCTATGGCCCAGATCTCTGTGTGATCCCCATGCTCCCTGCTGGTATTGATCACCTAACACAGAGGTTTGTGTAATAGCTCAGAGTAGCGTTGTATCACTATGACTCTGGTACAGTAATACATGGCTGTGTTCTCAGACCTCAGACTGTTCATTTCCAGGTACAGGGTGTTCTTGGCATTGTCTCTGGAGATGGTGAATCAGCCCTTCACGCCATTGGCATAGTAGATGTAACTACTACCATTACTAATGTGTCCTTGAGTGTGATATTGAGAAGCAGCCCAGAATCAGAGGCCAGCTCTGTATGCCTTTCTGAACATGCTCATCCAAGACCCACACATCTCTGTCCTATCTGCGCCCCCTGCTGGTCGTGAGCACCCTGCTGGAAGGTTTGTGTCAGAGTCCACAGTAAATTTGTATCACTGTGCTTCTGGCACAATAATACATGTCAGTATATTCAGATTTCAGACTGCTCATTTCCAGGAACAGGGTGTTCTTGGCATTCTCCCTGGAGATGATGAGTCGGCCATTCATGGCATTGGTGTAGTAGATGGTACCACCAGTATTACTAATGTATGCGACCCACTCCAGTCCCTTCCCTGGAGCTTGGCAGACCCAGTTCATGTCATAGTCATTGAAGGTGAATCCATAGGCTGCACAGGAGAGTTTCAGGGACTTTCCAGGCTGCACTAGGCCTTCCCCAGTCTCCACCAGCTGCACCTCACACTGGACACCTGCAAACAGAAAATTCTGGTCAGAAAACTGTCAAAAGAAGACAAAATTTTCTCTTTTTTCATATCCACACAGCACACAGTATCTTCTCTCTACTAATCACCTTTTAAAATAAAGACAAGGAAACACCAGCTGAGCCTCAAGCCCATAGTGAGAGTTCTGTGTTCAGTGCTAATCACTGAGTGGGAGGAATTGGAATCCTGGGCTGGGCTCCTCTGCAGTGCTGCAGGGTCAGGGCAGGGCTGGTTTTCATGAGTTCAGAGAAGCCTTATTTTCATATTGTCTGGCTATAGCAAGCACTGGAGGTGGACCTGAGAGAAGACAGTGCTCATAGAATGTATAAGACATCAAAGACATTGATGACAGATATAGAAATAGCCACATTTTTGTAATTCTCTATGGAACCTTCCCTTTCTTCATTTAGTTATCTTTGTGCAGGTGCTCAGAACATGCTGTATTTTCACACTATTATGTCTTTTTATAGAAAGTAAAAGCACCACACACAGGTGTGTTTCTATCTAGGATCTCAGTCTTTCCTACTGTCTGAGCTGGATGTGGATTCTCCCATACATGGATCTTGGACAGAGTCACACCTCCCTGAAGAGGGTAGCAGTACTCCTTGCTTGTGACAGGAACACTTTGGAATTTTCTGCATTTCACACATTTATGTGACAATGCTGTCTTCAGGGCATAAGAGGACTTCAGATGAGACTTCCCTTGTCACTGCCTCTCTCCTGCCTTGTGGTTGCTATGGAGACATTCCTGTCTGCAGCAAACTCACTTGCTCTGCACCATGAAATTCTCTCTGTGATTCCTTTAAACTCCCAGTTTCCATTATCTTCTTACATCTTTACCCAGGAGACACATGGTTGTCTTTATGTTGTGTTAGGAAAGTTTTCAGCCCCTAATTAATATAATTAGCATACCTGGGGCTTTGAATTAATTTTTAGAATGATGATCTTATTTAACCAGTTCTCTTGTTTCCTTCCTACTCATTCTCATTCTCTCACCACACCCCACTTTGGCTTTCCCAGTCCAGCACTACCCTGCGCAAGTTCCCAGTGCCCCTCACTAAAGATGGCTTTAGTTTCACAACCTACACAACACAAGCCGGCACATTTAACACACACAATGTACATGACAGACACAGGCAGCATTCGTCCTTCCCCATCTTGGTTACATTGTTTGGCACATTGATTTCCAGTTCCATTCGTGTTCTTCCATGTCTCAGAGAACACTGAGGAAGAGGAGGCAGAAAGAATGTAAGAGGTGAGCATGAGGAAGAGTGCTGTGACATTCTGTCTCCTGGACATGACATGGGGCTCCCATTCATGGGCTAATCAAGCATATTGTTTTCCTTGTAATCTGTATCGAGAACAAAACATTCCTGTAGATTATTTCCAAGTCTTACATCTTACTGAGGGGCTGTCCGATTACAGAGTTTCTAGAGAACCTCCATGCAGCATCCTTCCCAGGATAAATGATTTGCACACATTTTATGACAAGCTTTAGGTCAGTGTTTCGTCGGATGGGCACACCTTGTGTGAGGTCTATGCTGAGTGTGAAGCTCACCAAGACTCACAGTTCACTGACTATGACCTTACTAGACCTGTACTGTCAACCATGTAACCCATCTGAGTCTCTGCCTGAGTTTAGGGGAGCCCACTTTTTAGAGTCCCTAAATTATTTCAGAATCTGATCCTGGTACACACATTAGAGTTAGTTAATCTTTGTAAGATAGTGGTCTCCTGTGCCAATGTGTTCAAGGCTATTTCCCACATTCTCTTCTCAGAGTCAATTGCATTTTATTTCTATTTCTCAAGAGATGACACCCCAAATTTGTGTATCTGATAGTGATGAACACAAACTAGGCTGCTCTTGAAACCTGGATTCCTTGGTTGCATTAGGCAGACCCAAATCCAGGTCCCTGCACATAAAAGAAGAGATGTAAAAAGAAATGAATTTGTGCATATTGTAAAGCATACTGTTTCTCTGATTTCTTTCTCAGCCCATTTAACATTTGTAATTAGGAGGGCTACTGATTATGTTTTGAGTTATTCTTATATCCTGCCACAATACTGAAGGAGTTTATCATCCTCAGTTGAATTTCATGATTGAAGATTATAAGATTCAAATTAAAAAAAAAATGCAGGCATTGTCAGTGAACCATGAGTCCTAGTGATCTTCATACTCACCATAGACCTCACACAATGTGTGCACGTCAGAACAAACACTAAGTTCTCTAGAGTCTTATGGGATGTGTGGAATGCCATTGATCCTGGGAAAGCTCCTACATGGAGACTAGGAGAACAATGTGGATGGTGACATACCTGAGCCTCCTGTGTCTGTCCTACGAAGCATGTAAGGTGACTTTGTGCCTCACCTCACTTTCTAAGAAGGCTGTTGATCCACTCTGTTGGTTGGTGTTTAGAGGATGTTCTGTGATGCTGGGAGCTGCCATGTGTGAGAATCATTTTTCGTTGCATCTTCCTTTTTATGTATTTATTTGTATCTTTTCAGTACACTTTACTGAGTTCACCAGCACTGAAGAATTTTTCCTTTAACACAGATTCATTTTTTTCCTTTAGGTTTTCTTCTTCACATACCTACTCTCATGTCTCTGCTATCCCTTCCTCCCCTGCTTCCCTGACTTCTTTCAAATTTCCTACTTCTCTATGTCCTCTTTCCCTCCTCCTCCCTCTCACTCCCACATCCGTTCTTCCATCACCAACTTACATTCCTTTTTTTTCCCTGTGAATGTGCAACAACGTACTGCTACTATGTGGGCATATTTCTAATGTCTGCACTTTGTCCACCAAACAGCCACCTGCTCAGTCAGTGTTCCTTGTCCTTCAGTTCCTGCATTCATTCAAGCTGTCTCTTTCTATGTTCCTTTGGATGCAGCAGGCACATTATGTGTGTGTGTGTGTGTGTGTGTGTGTGTGTGTGTAATATTTGCACATGGGTCTGTGTGCATAGGTGCATTGCCACCTGGCTCTCTCACTCTCTCTCCCCCATCTCTCTCTTTCTCTCTCTCTGCCCCTCTCTCTGTGCCTCTCCTCTCTGCCAGACCTGGCTTCTCCTGTCCTATGCCCTCTTCTTTCTAATGAAGCCCATTCTGACTCTGGTAACCATGGCTTGTGACTTTTCCACCAAACAACCAGCACTGTACACACACACACACACACACACACACACACACACACACACACAGAGAGAGAGAGAGAGACAGAGAGAGAGAGAGAGAGACAGAGAGAGAGAGAGAGAGAGAGAGAGAGAGAGAGAGAGAGAGAGAGAGAGAGAGAGACATTGTTTTGGGGTAAGTCTTCAGCAGCCATTTGTTCTCAGTGTTATGGTAGTCATGGATCTAGGCAATAAATGCCTCAAACTTAGGACAGAGGCTTCTTTGATCAAGGCTGAGAATAGCTCTACTCTGTGGTCACAAAACAAGTACTTAGAAAACAGGTTAACTTTATCTTCCTTGGCAAAATGCCAGTGGTAGATTTCCTTATACCACTGTGACTTTTGTACTGTAGATTTTAGACCATTTCTGTGTTCTAATTTTCAAAACCACATTGAAGGAAGTCTTAAATTTTAAGCATTATTCGTTAAGTAAAATATATATATATATATTAAGTATCTCAGGTGGGTCGGACAAGTGCAGCTCCTCTCCTCTACATGCTGGACCATCTAACAGCCTTATTTTGTGCACATCTTATACAAGGATCCATTGTTATTGTGAGCTTGTGTGTTTAATTACCATGTGATATCCAGAGGCCTCCATTTCACGCAACAACTCCTGATTCTGCAATACTTACATTACTTTCTTTTTTTTGAAAATAATTTATAAGTTTTTCTCATTTTTATTTATTATATTTGTGTTTTAATATTACACATCAGCAATGGGTTCCCCTATTCTCCCCCTCCTGCCACTGCCCCCACATTCTACCCATGTCCTCCAGGGCTAAGACTCCCCTGGGGATTCATTTAAACCTGGTGGATTCAGTACAGACAGGTCCAGTCCCCTCCTTCCAGGCTGAGCAAAGTGTCCCTGTGTAAGCCCAGGGTTCCAAACAGCCAGCTCATTCACTAAGAACAGGTCTGGGTCCCACTGCCTGGGTGCCTCCCACACAGTTCATGAGATTTTCTATTCATTTTACATACCAACCATAGTTTTCCTGTTCTCCCTCCTCCTGTGCCCTAGCCATCCCCCAAATCCCACTCCCCATTCCACCTCCTCCAAGGCAAGGTTTCCCATGGGGAGTCAGCAGAGCCTGATTCATTCAATTGAGCCAGGTCCAAGGACCTCCTTCCTGCACTAAGGCTGTGCAAAGTGTCTCACCATAGGACTTAGGTTCCAAAAAGCTGCTTCATGCACTTGGGACAGGTCCAGGTCCCACTCTGGGGCCTCCTAAACAGTTCAAGCTAAACATCCGTCTGGTTTCTCCAGAGGGTCTAGTCCAGCACTATGGGGGCTCCTCAGATATTGGTCCTCAGTTCGTGTGTTTCCACTAGTTTGGTTAGTTTTCTCTGTACTTTTTCCTATCATGGTCTTGATAATTTTTGCTCATAGAATTCCTCCTCTCTCTCTCAATGGTTGTATTCCTGGAGCTCTGCCTGAGTCATGGCCGTGGATCTGCATCTGCTTCCATAAGTCACTGGATAAGGGTTCTTGATGACAGTTAGGGTATTCAGCTATCTGATCACCAGAGTAGGTCAGCTCAGGCACCCTCTTGACTATTGCCAGTAGTCTATGGTTGAGTCACACTTGTGGATTCTTGGGAACCTTCCTAGCACTCTGATTCTCCCTATTCCCATGGTGTCTTCATTTACCATGGCATCTCTTTCCTTGCTCTCCTACACTGTTCCTGTTCCAACTCTAACCTCCCCTTCCTCTATGTTCTCATTCCCCTGTCCCTTGTCCTCCATTCTCCCTCTCACCCTCAGTTTTCTCATGTAGATTCATCCATTTGTCCTTCACTGGGCCAACCATGTGTCCTTCCTAGGTTCTCCCTTACTTGCTACCCTTCCTGCAGCTGTGGATTGCAGTCTGGTTATCCTTTGCTTTACATCTAGTATCCACTTATGAGTGAGTACATACAATCTTTGTCCTTCTGAGTCTGTTTTACCTCACTCAGGATGATATTTTCTAGTTCCATCCTTTTTGTCTGCAAACCTCATGATGTCATTGTTATTCTCTGATGAGTAGCACTCCATTGTGTATGAGTACCACATTTTCTTTATCCATTCTTCAGTTGAGGGGCATCTAGGTTTTTTCTATGTTCTGGCTATTACAAATAATGCTGCTATGACCATAGTTGAGCATGTTTCCTTGTGTTATGACTGAGCATTCCTTGGGAATATGCCCCTGAGCGATATAGCTGGACCTTGAGGAATACTTATTTCCAGTTTTCTGAAAAACTACCATACTGATTTCCAAAGTGGTTGTACAAGTTTGCATTCCCACCAACAGTGGAGGAATGTTCCCTTGCTCCATATCCTATCCAAAGTATGCTGTCTTCAGTATTTTTGATCTTAACCATTCTGATGGGTGTAAGGTGGTATCTCAGAGTCATTTTGATTTGCGTTTCCCTGGTGGCTAAGGATATTGAGCAATGCATTAAATGTCTTTTGGCCATTTAAGATTCTTTGTTGAAAATTCTCTGTTTAGCTCTGTATCCCATTTTTTAATTGGACTGTTAGATATTTTAACGTTTATTATCTTGAATTCTTTATATATTCTGGAGCTCAGCCCTCAGTCTAATGTGGGGTTGGTGAAGATTGTTTCCCATTCTGTAGGCTGTGATTTTTGTCTTATTTACCCTGTCCTTGGCTGTACAAAAGCTTCTAAGTTTTAGGAGGTCCCATTTATTAACTGTTACTCTCAGTATCTGTGGTACTGATGTTATATTTAGGAAGTGATCTCTGGTGCCAATGCATTCAAGACTATTTTCTACTTTCTCTTCTATCAGGTTCAGAGTAACTAGATTTTTGCTGAGGTCTTTGATCCACTTGGACTTATGTTTTGTGCATGGTGACAGATATGGATCTATTTGCAATCTTCTGCATGTTGATATCCACTCATACCGGCACCATTTGTTAAAGATGCTTTCTTTTTTTCCATTGCATAGTTTTGGCTTCTTTGACAAAAATCATATGTTCATGTTCATAGGTGTGTGGATTAATGTCAGGGTCTTCAATTCAATTACATTGATCCACATGTTGGTTTTTATGCCAGTACCAAGCTGTTTTTATTACTGTAGCTCCATAATAGAGCTTGAAGTCTGGGATCCTGATGCCTCTAGAGGTTGCTTTGTTGGACAGGATTCTTTTAGCTATCCTTGGTGTTTTGTTTTTCTACATGAAGTGGAGTATTGTTCTCTTCAGGTATGTGAAAAATTGTGATGGGAATTTGATGGGGATTGCAATGAATCTATAGATCTCTTTTGATAAGAAATTCCATTTTCACTATGTTAATCTTACTTATCCATGAGCATGGGAGATCTTTCCATTTTTGGATATCTTCTTCAATTTCTTTCTTCACAGAATTAATGTTCTTGGTATACAGGTTCTTCACTTGCTTAGTTAGAGTTACCCCAAAGTACTTTATATTATTTTTGGCTATAGTACAGGGTGATATTTCTATGATTTCTTTCTCAGCCCTTTTATCATTGGTTTATAGGAGTGCTACTGATTTTTTTTTTTGCATTAATCTTGTATCCTGCCACATTACTGAAAATGTTTATCAGCTGTCAGAGTTCCTTGGTCCAATTTTTGGGGTCACTTATGTATACTACTATCGTATGGACTACAATGAGAAAAAGTTTGATTTCTACCTTTCCAATTTGTATCCCCTTGATCTCCTTTTGTTGTGTTATTGCTCTAGCTAGAACTTCACATACTATATTGAATAAATATTGGGAGAGTGGACTGCCTTGTCTTGTTCCCCGTTTTAGTAGAATCACTTTTATTTTCTCTGCATTTAATTTGATGTTGGCTGTTGGCTTGCCATAAATTGTCTTTATTATGTTTAGGTATGTTCCCTGTATTCCTGATCTCTCCAAGACCTTTATCATGAAAGGATGTTGGATTTTTCAAAGGCCCTATCAGCATCTAATAAAATGACCATGTTTTTTTTTTTCTTTCAGTTTGTTTATATGGTGCTTTATATTGACAGACTTTTGTATATTGAAACAACTTTGCATCTCTTGGATGAAGCCTACTTAATCATTGTGTATATATATATATATATATATATATATATATATATATATATATATATATATATATATGTTTCTCACGAGACAGGGTTTCTCTGTGTAGCTTTTGTGCCTTTCCTGGCTCTCGCTCTGTAGACCAGTCTGGTCTTGAACTCACAAAGATCTGCCTGCCTCTGCCTCCAGAGTGCTGGGATTAAAGGCGAGCGCCAGTGCCACACTGCTTATACATACATATATATGTATATGTGTGTGTGTGTGTGTGTGTGTGTGTGTGTGTGTGTGTGTGTGTGTTTTCTTGGAGTCTGTTTGCCAATATTTTATTGAATATTTTTGGTCTTTAATTCTCTTTCTTTGTTGCATCTTTGTGTGGCTTGGGAATCAGAGTAACTGTAGCTTCATAAAAGGAGTTTGGTAACAGGCCTTTTGTTCCTATTGTGTGGAACAGTTTGAGGAATATTGGTATTAACTCTTCTTTGAAGATCAAGTAGAATTCTGTATTGAAACTATCTGGTCCTGGACTTCTCTTGGTTGGGAGACTTTTATTGACTGTTTTTATTTCCTTAGGGGTTATTGGACTATTTAAATTATTTACCTGTTATTGATTTAACTTTGCTATATGGTACCTATGCAGAAAACTGCATTTATTTAGATTTTCCAATTTTGTGGAGATTAGATTTTTGACATATGACTTGATGATTCTGTAGATTTCCTCATTGTCCGTTGTTATGCCTCCCTTTTATTTCTGAATTTATAAATTTGGATGCTTTCTCTCTCTCTGACTTTTGGTTAGTCTGGATAAGGGCTTGTCTATCTTGTTGATTTTCTCAAAAAAAACCCAAATCTTTGTTTCACTTATTCTTTGTATCGTTCTCATTTTTTCTCTTTTATTATTTTTTTTAGTTCTCAAATTGATTATATTCACTTATGAGTGAGTACATTCTGTGTTTGTCTTTCTATGTCTGGGCTAACTCACTCAGGATGATTTTTTGTTTTTGTTCTATCCATTTACCTACAATTATATGATGTCATTGTTTTGTATCTTTCCATTTTACTACACTACATTTCTTTATCAATTCTTCAGTTGAGGTGTCTAGGCTGGAGAGATGTCTCAGAGGATAAGAGCATTGACTGCTCTTCCAAAGGTCCTGAATTTAGTTCCCAGCAACCACATGGTGACTCACAACCACCTAGATTGAGATCTGGTGCCCTCTCTGGCCTGCAGGAATACATGCATGCCGAACACAGTATTAAAAAGATACAGATATTTCAAAAAAACTCAAAAACTCTCTGAGATACCATCTTATGCCTGTCAGAATGGCTAAGATCAAAACACTGATTGCATCTTGTGTTGAGGAGGATGTGGAGAAAGGAGAACTCTCCCCCACTGCTGCTAAGAGTGTAATCTTATCAGCCACTCTAGAAATTAGTTGAGCAGGGTCTCAGGAAACTGGAAATAAACCTGTCTCCAGACCCAGCAATATCTCTTTGTCATATCCTCAAAATATGCTCATCCACACCACAAGGACCTTTTCTCATCTATGTTCATAGCAGCACTATTCATGATAGCAAACTAATACCAAGATGAAAAATTTTGAAAATAGAATTTTTCACAAATGATAACCAAGTATACTCTTTTAAGTTCTTTTAATTTAGAAGAAGAAAATAATGAATATTCCAGTTTCAAATCTACTTTTGGGAAATGTCAATATTTCTGGGAAGCTGCAGTTTCTCCATCACATGTTCAAAAACAAAAGTGGATAAATTACAAATTTCTAAAAATTCCCAAGCTTCCTCATTGGACTTAAAGTCAACAAGTGTCATAATTCAGACTGTTTTTGAAATACCAATTGATACACATACACGCATGCGCACACACACACACACACACACACACACACACACATACACACACACCACACACACATCAAATACATAAAATTAGGTGCCATTCTCTCTGGTAATCAGAAGCAATTGAATGGTTTAGAAGATGTGTGGGGAAAAAACAATTTGTTTTAATGTGAGCACACATAGAATGTTGAACAAACTATGACAGTTGACAGGGGCTTCTAGAGGACATCCTTGGCTTGAAGAGGAAGCCACAGGTTCTGCCACTAAATCTGATGCTCATTCAGCATAGTCCAGAACTTAATAGCTTCTTAAGTGAAGCTTACTTGTGGTCCTCAGGCGTCCTGATGGTCATTGGTGCCCCCCTTTGGTAACAGATGTCTCCATAGGGAGGTTTTTGTGCAGGCTCACACTTGAGTTCCATCACTGTGTATATGGTACAGTAATACATGGCTGTGTCCTCAGTTTGCAGATTGTTCAGTTTTAAGAACACTTGGCCCTTGGATGTGTCTCTGCTAATGCTGAGTCTGGATTTGAGAGCTGAATTATAATCTGTGCTTCCAGTATACCCTATTACTCCCACCCACTGCAGTCCTTTTCCTGGTGGCTGGAGGACCCAGTGTACACCATTGCTGGTTAATGAGAACCCAGAGACAGTGCAGGTGAGAGACAGGCTCTGTGAGGCCTGCACCAGACCAGGTCCTGACTCCTTCAGCTGCTCCTGGGACAGGGCACCTGGGGACAAACAACATCACCATCAGTCTTACATCCCATAGATGACATTCTGGTCCCTCTCCTGAAACCCTGACACACTTACAGCTTGGAAAGTTCACCAGGCAGAGGAGCAGCACCAGGACAGCCATGCTCTGCTGGAGGCTCTGTTGAGAAGGAGATGGGGCTCCTCAGCTAGGCCTGGGCTTTCAGCCTGAGCCTGAGGGCTGCTTTGCATTGGGAGGGGTTCCTGAGAGGATAAAAGAGAGCACAGAAAAAGGATTCCAGTTTCTCTTCCAGGTGTCTGAGGTTTACCTTGTGCTTCTTAGAGGAACTGGAAAAGAAAACTCAGCAAAATTTTCGAGTATCATCTGGATTTCAAAACCTTTGTTGTTGTGGTTGTTTCTGTTTTTTGAGACTGAGCTTCTCTGTGAAATTTTGTTGCCTGTCCTGGATCCCACTTTGTAGACCAGGCTGGCCTTGAACTCACAGAGATCGGCCTGGCTCTGCATTCTGAGTGCTGGGATAAAGATGAGTGCCACCACAGCCTGGCATGGATTTCTAATTCTTGATGAATAGGAAATTGCATGCCTTGCCCTATGCAAGCTTTGGTTGCAAAGTACTGAGTCCACATACATTGTGGACTCCGTGCAAAGAGAACATTTTACCACATTGTTTATGCATCTGTGTATTCCAGTAAATTCAAGCAGAGTATTGAAATTTAGAATGATACCAAATCCAGATTAAGAAACTACTATAAATCTTTTCTCTTCATGTTAGTGGAGGCAATCTATTCTTACCCACCTAGAAAATCCACTTGTGAGCAAACAATTCATAAACATTTAGTGCATGTGATTATAAATGTTTTTCTGAGAGAAGACTGGTATTGACTTTTCTGCAATGTCAGTGGGCACACAGTATTTACTTGCCTATTGAGCAACAAGAATATTGGAGACTAGTCCCAATACCTCCTGATTTTTCTGCCTGCCTGTCTGTCTGTTCATTTATCTACATGTACTTTTACATCTATCTTCTTGTCTCTTTTCAGCTTGTATAACATAACAAATCCTAAATATGATTATTTCATTGGTGAGGGAGGGTTGGGAAGTCTGGTGGTTACAACACCTCAAAAAAAGGAGTGCATGCAGCCTGTTTTGAGGGTTATGTTAAGATCACCACAGAGAACAAGGGATTGAGGGCTCTTCTCCATAAGTAGGTAATGTAAATCACCAGAGAAGGCAGAGGACAGCTCACAATAACCTTGAGTAAGTCCCAGAGACCCTCCACCACTCCTTTAGAACTGGACACCCCCACTTTGTGACCCCATTCTTCTGGACTGTGGGTGTCAGTGGTGGAGAAGCTCTCAACATGGGGTGACAGACAGCATGTCTAAGTTTGGACAAGCACCCACCACCATGGGTGCTCTGCTGTCCTAGTTTGTGATGCTCTGAGGTTTAGAATAATATTTTTCAGACATCATGGTCAGTATATCTCATCTTGAGTTTTCTGATGTTTTTATTTTGGTTATAAAATCTCAGGAATCGTTATCACAGTAATGCATGCTAGTTCTTACACCATAGTTGGGGAGCTTGGTATGAGAACCCTTACCCAGGATTTAATCCTCTGCTTACTTCAGAGATTTTTTTTTTATAATACTAAGGCTTCTTGGGTTTTCCTTGCCCATGAAAATTTCTAGAAGGAATTCACTAAGAAAAAGTCATTTGGAATGGGATGGTGTTTATGGTAAAGCCACATATTATTTATAATTATCTTGTAGTTGTTAGGTAGAGCTTTGTATTTCTATGTTTGTTTAGTCATTTATATGTTTATGTCTATTGGACACAAAGACATTCACTAGTGGGTCATGTTACAATGATCCAATACCAGATTGTATGTTTGTATGGTAGTTAGAATTTTTTCAGTGTAGCACAAGTTATGGTCATCTGGGAAGAGGGAACCTCAATTGGAAAGAATCCAACCTCATCAGATAGACCTGTGGGAAAGCCTGTACTGATATTTTAATTACAATGAAGTGGCACAATTAATGAGGAGGGAATTGGAGAATATTTCCTTTGAAACAGGGACAAATGTTTTACAGAAGAGGAAGGAGGAGGAGGAGGAGGAGGAGGAGGAGGAGGAGGAGGAGGAGGAAGAGAAGAAGAAGAAGAAGAAGAAGAAGAAGAAGAAGAAGAAGAAGAAGAAGAAGAAGAAGGAGACATTTTATGAATATTGAGAAAGAATAAGGTCTATTCAAAAGAATCTATGAATCATTCATTCCTACTACCATCTCTCCTCTGCCTCTCACTCCTGATGTCACGTTCCAGCCCTGCCTACTCTCATGTCTCTTCTATCCCTTCTTCCCCTCCTTCCCTGACTTCTTTCTAATTTCCTACTTCTCTATGTCCTCTTTCCCTCCTCCTCCCTCTGACTCACTCCCACATCCGTTCTTCCATCACCAACTTATATTCCTTTTTTTTTTCTGGGAATGTGCAACAACTTACTGCTACTATGTGGGCATAATTGTAATGTCTGCACTTTGTCCATAAGACAGCCACCTGCTCAGCCAAAGTTCCTTGTCCTCCACTTCCTGCCTTCATTCAAGCTGTCTCTTTCTATGTTCCTTTGTATTCAGCAGACATAGTGTGTGTGTGTGTGTGTGTGTGTGTGTGTGTGTGTGTGTGTAATCTCTGCACATGGGTCTGTGTGCATAGGTGCATTACAACCTGGCTCTCTTACTCTCTCTCTCCCCATCTCTCCCTTTCTCTCTCTCCGCCCCTCTCTCTGCACCTCTCCTCTCTGCCAGACCTGGTTTCTTCTGTCCTATGCCCTCTTCTCTCTAATAAAACCCATTATGACTCTGGTAACCATGGCTTGTGACTACCAAACAACCAGCACTGTACACACACACACACACACACACACACACACACACACACACACACACACATGTTGTTTTGGGGTAAGTCTTCAGCAGTCATTTGTTCTCAGTGTTATGGTAGCCATGGATCTAGGCAATAAATGCCTCAAACTTAGGACAGAGGCTTCTTTGATCAAGGCTGAGAATAGCTCTACTCTGTGGTCACAAAACCAGTACTTAGAAAACAGGTTAACTTTATCTTCCTTGGCAAAATGCCAGTGGTAGATTTCCTTATAGCACTGTAACCACTGTACTGTAGATTTTGGACCATTTCTGTGTTCTAATTTTCAAAACAACATTGAAATAGTCTTAAATTTAAACATTATTTGTTAAGTTAAAAAAAAAATTAAGGATCTCAGGTGGATCAGACAAGTGCAACCCCCTCTCTACATGCTGGACCATCTAACAGCCTTATTTTCTGCACATCATGTACAAGGATCAATAGTTATTATGAGCCTGTGTGTTTAATTACCATGTGATATCTAGAGGCCTCCATTTCACACACACCTCTGACTGCAATACTACATGTCTTTTTTTTGCAATATTTAACTTTTTCTCCTTATTATTTATATATTTGCATTTTATTCTCAGCATTGTTCCTGCCTCCATCTGCTTCCCACATTTTCCATCCATCTCCCCGTAGACTCTCCTGGATTCAATTCATTCATTTGATACATTTTCAGCTGCAATTTAAGCACAAGGTCAAAGAGCCAGCTCATGCACAAGACAGTCTGGGTCCATCCTGGTGCCTCCACCAGTTCAAAGTTTTCTATTCATTTTACTAACAACCACAGATTCCCCTGTTCTCCCTCTGTCCCCCAGCCTCAATCCCCATTCCAACCTCTCCAAGGCAAGGTTTCCCATGCGGAGTCAGCAGAGCCTGGTATATTCAATTGAGGCAGGTCCAAGGACCTCCTTCCTGCACTAAGGCTGTTCAAAGTGTCTCACCATATGCCTTAGGTTACAAAAAGCTGTTTCATGCACTAGAGAAAAGTCAAGGTCCCAATGCCGGGGCCCTCCTAAACAGTTCAAGCTAAACAGCTGTCTGGTTTCTCCAGAGGGTCTAGTCCAGTACTATGGGGGCTCCTAAGCTATTGGTCCACAGTTTGTGTGTTTCCACTAGTTTGGTTAGTTGTCTCTGTAGTTTTTCCAATCATGGCCTTAATAATTCTTGCTCATAGAATTCCTCCTCTCTCTCATCAATTGGATTCCTGGAGCTCATGGCCTTGGATCTGCATCTGCTTCCATGAGACACTGGATGAGGGTTCTTGATGACAGTTAGGGTATTCAGCTATCTGATCACCAGAGTATGTCAGCCCAGGCACCCTCTTGACTATTACCAGTAGTCTATGGTTGAGTCATCCTTGTGGATTCTTGGGAAGCTTCCTAGCTCTCTCATTCTCCCTATCCCTATTGTGTCTTCATTTACCGTGGCATCTCTTTCCTTTCCTCCTACACTGTTCCTGTTCCAACTCTAACCTCCCCTTCCTCTATGTTCTCATTCCCCTGTCCCTTGCCTCCATTCTCCCTCTCACCCTCAGTTTTCTCATGTAGATTCATCCATTTGTCCATCACTGGCCAACCATGTGTCCTTCCTAGGTTCTCCCTTACTAGCTACCCTCCTGCAGTTGTGGGTTGCAGTCTGGTTATCCTTTGCTTTACATCTAGTATCCACTTATGAGTGAGTACATAGCATGTTTGTCCTTTTGAGTCTGGGTTACCTCACTCAGGATGATATTTTCTAGTTCCATCCCTTTTGTCTGCAAACCTCATGAGGTCATTGTTATTCTCTGATGAGTAGCACTCCATTGTGTATATGTACCAAATTTTCTTTATCCATTCTTCAGGTGAGGGGTATCTAGGTTGTTTCCAGGTTCTGGATATTACAAATAATGCTGACATGACCATAGTTGTGCATGTTTCCTTGTGGTATGATTGAGTGTTCCTTGGTTATATGCCCCCAGAACGGTATAGCTGGATCTTGAGGAAGACTTATTCCCAATTTTCTGAAAAAATACCATACTGATTTCCAAAGTGGTTGTACAAGTTTGCATTCCCACCAACAGTGGAGGAGTGTTTCCTTGCTCCATAACTTCTCCAACATATGCTGTCTTCAGTGTTTCTGATCTTAGTCATTCTGATGGGTGTAAGGTGGTATCTCAGAGTCGTATTGATTTGCATTTCCCTGGTGACTAAGGATGTTGAGCAATTCCTTAAATGTCTTTTGGCCATTTGAGGTTCTTTTGTTGAGAATTCTCTGTTTAGTTCTGCATTCCATTTTTTATTTGGACTGTTAGATATTTGAACGTTTATTTTCTTGAGTTATTTATATATTCTGGAGATCAGCCTTCAGTCTAATGTGGGGTTGGTGAAGATTGTTTCCCATTCTGTAGGCTGTGATTTTGTCTTATTGACCCTGTCCTTTGCCATACAAAAGCTTCTAAGTTTTAGGAGGTCCCATTTATTAATTGTTGCTCTCAGTGTCTGTGTTACTGATGTTATATTTAGGAAGTGATCTCTGGTGCCAATGCATTCAAGACTATTTTTTATTTTCTCTTCTATCAGGTTCAGAGTATCTAGATTTATTTTGAGATCTTTGATCCACTTGGACTTACATTTTGTGCATGGTGACAGATATGGATCTATTTGCAATCTTCTACATGTTGACATCCAGTTATGCCACCACCATTTGTTGAAGATGCTTTCTTTTTTTCCATTGTATAGTTTTGGCTTCTTTGACAAAAATCATATGCTCATGTTCATAGGTATGTGGATTAATGTCAGGGTCTTCAATTCAATGACATTGATCCACATGTTGGTTTTTATGCTAGTACCAAGCTGTTTCTATTATTAGCTCCACAATAGAGCTTGAAGTCTGGGATCCTGAAGCCTCTAGAGGTTGCTTTGTTGGATAGGATTCTTTTAGCTATCCTTGTTTTTTTTTTGTTTGTTTGTTTTTGTATATGAAGTTGAGTATTATTCTTTTCATGTCTGTGAATAATTGTGTTTGGTTTTTGATGGGGATTGCATTGAATCTATAGATCTCTTTTGGTATGAAATTCCATTTTTACTATGTTAATCTTACTTAACCATGAGCATGGGAGATCTTTCCATTCTCTGATATCTTCTTCAATTCCTTTCTTCAGAGACTTAAAGTTCTTGTCATACAGGTTTTGACTTGCTTAGTTATAGTTACCCCAAGGTACTTTATATTTTTGGTTATTGTAAAGGTGATATTTCTCTGACTTCTTTCCCAGCCCACTTATCATTTGTTTATAGGAGGGCTACTGATTTTTTTGAGTTAATCTTGTATCCTGCCACATTACTGAAAATGTTTATCAGCTGTAGGAGTTCCTTGGTCCAATTTTTGGGGTCACTTATTTATAATATCTTATGGTCTACAAAGAGGGAAATTTTGATTTCTTCCTTTCCAATTTGTATCCACTTGATCTCCTTTTATTGCCTTATTGCTCTAGCTAGAACTTCAAGTACTATATTGAATAAATATGGGGAGAGTGGACTGCCTTGTCTTGTTCCTGGTTTTAGTGGAATCACTTTGAGTTTCTCTCCATTTAATTTAATGTTGGCTGTTGGTTTGCCATAAATTGTCTTTATTATGTTTAGGTATGCTCCCTGTATTCCTGATCTCTCCAAGACCTTTATCATGAAGGTATGTTGGATTTTTCAAAGGCCCTGTCAGCATTTAATGAAATTATCATGCGATTTTTTTCTTCCAGTTTGTTTTTATGGTGTTTTATATTGACAGACTTTTGTATGTTTAACCAACCTTGCATGTCTAGGATGAAGCCTACTTAATCATGGTGGATATATATTGGTTTTTTGGGAAACAGGGTTTCTCTGTGTAGCTTTTGCGCCTTCCCTGGATCTTGCTCTGTATGCCAGGCTGGCCTTGAACTCACAAAGATCTGCCTGTCTCTGCCTCCTGAGTGCTGGGATTAAAGGTGAGTGTCTCCACCAACCCGCCTCCAACTTCTTTATGTAGGAATTTAGTGCAATGAATTTTCCCCTTTGCATAGCTTTCATAGTTTCCCATGAGTTTGGGTATGTAGTATATTCATATTCATGGAATTTTAGGAAGTCTTTAATTTCTTTCTTTATTTCTTCCTTGACCCATTAGTGATTCAGTTGAGCATTATTCAGTTTCCATGAGATTGTAGGCTTTCTGTAATTTTTGTTGTTGTTGAAATCTAACTTTAAACTACGGTGTTCTGATAGAATGCAAGAGGTTATTCCAATTTTTTTTGTATCTGTTGGGATTTGCTTTGTGACCAAGTATGTGTTCACTTTTAGAGAAGGTTCCATGGGGTTGCTGAGGAAAATGTATATTCTTTTTTGTTAGGGTGGAATGTTCTGCAGGTATTGATTAAGTCTATTTGAGTCATTACATCAATTAAGTCCCTTATTTATCTGTTAAGTTTCAATCTGGCAGATCTGTCCATGTGGTGAGAATGTGGTATTGAAGTCTCCCACTCTTTATGTGTCGGGTTTGATGTGTGATTTAAGCTTTAGCAATGTTTCTTTTACATATGTGGGTACCCTTGTATTTGAGGAATAAATGTCCAGAATTGAAACTTCATCTTGGTGGATCTTTCCTGTGCTGAGTATGTAATGTCCTTCATGATCTCTTTTGTTTGATTTTGGTTTGAAGTCTATTTTGGTGGATATTAGGATAGCTACATCAGCTTGCTTCTGAAGACCATTTGTTTGGAAAGACTATTCCCAATCTTTTATTTTGAGGTCATGTCTTCCTTTGAAGTTGAGGTGTCCTTCTGGTATACAGCAGAAAGATAGGTCCTGCTTTCATATCCCTTCTGTTAGCCTGTGTCTTTTTATAGGTGAATTGAGTCCATGGATATTAAGGGATATTAATGACCAGTGATTGTAATTCCTGTTATCTTTTTGGTGGTATTGTATGTGTATTTCTCTTCCTTGGAATTTACTGCTGTGGAGTTATCAGTTGCCTGTGTTTTTGTGGGTGTATCTGACTTCCTTTCATTGGAATTTTCCTTCTAGTGCATTCTGTATTGCTGGATTTGTGGATAGGTATTGTTTAAATCTTGGAATGTCTTGTTAACTCTATCTCTGGTGTCTGAAAGTTTTGCTGGGAATATTAATCTAGGCTGGCATTCATGATCTCTTAGTGTCTGCATGATATATGTTCAGGTCCTTCTGGCTTTCAATGTCTCCATTGAGAAGTCAGGTGTTATTCTGATGGGTCTGCCTTTATAAGTCACTTGGCTGTTTTTCCTTTGCTGCTCTTACTATTATTTCTTTATTTTGTAAGTTTAGTTGTTTAATTATTATGTGGTGAGGGGACTTTTTCTGAGGGTTTAGTCTGTTTGGTGTTCTATAGGATTCTTGTATTTTCATAGGTTATTTCCTTCTTTAAGTTGAGAAAATTTTCTTCTATGATCTTGTTGAATATATTTTCTGTGCCTTTGAGTTGGCATTCTCCTCCTCCTTCTATCCCTTTTTTCTTAGGTTTGGCCTTTTCAAGGTGTCCCAGAATTCCTGGACATTTTGTGTTGTGACTCTTTTGTCTTTGGTATTTTCTTTGACTGATGTATCTATTTCCTCTAATGTACCCTCTACAACACAGATCCTTCTTCCATTTCTTGTATTCTGCTGGTCATGCTTTCATCTGTGTTTCCTGTTTTGTTTTTCCTCATATTTTCTATTTCCAGCATTCTCTCTGTTTGTTTCTTGTTCATTGTTCCTGTCTCACTTTTCAGGTCTTGAACTGTTTCCTTCACATGTTTAATTGCTTTATTCATGGTTACCTTGGCTTTCTTTAAGGGAATTTAATGATTTGTTTCCCATTTTTTTTGTTTGTCTTTTCCTCAATTTCTTTATGCCAATTTTTCATTTGGTCTTTAAAGGCCTCTAGTATTTTCATGAAGTAATGTTCAAGGTTCATTTCTTCTGATTCTACATTGTGATGTTTAGGTCTTGCTGTTGTAGAAGGACTAGGTTCTGGTGATGGTATATTTTAGTTTGATGTTTATTTTGTTGGATATTAGGATAGCTACATGCTCTTTATGTTGTTGCATGTATTTTTGCACTGTCATCTACCCATCTCTTCCTCCAATAGGTGCAAGAGGTGCCTGTGTCTGAGTGAGCGGCTATTTGTCCAATCTGTGCTTGCTGTGTCTGCCTCTCAGGGAGCCCCCTGGGTCCAATATTAGCTCTTGGTCTAATTGGAGCTGGGAGATTCTCTATTTCCGGGAGCTGCTCTTGGTCCAATCCAAGCTTGCTGACTATGTGACTCATGGAACTGCTCTTGATCTTATCAGGGCTCTTGTTCCAGTCAGACCTGATGGATTCTGTGTATCAGAAAGCCACTCTTGGTCCAATGAGAGCTGGCAGATTCTGTGTCTCAGAAAGGTACTCTTGGTGCAAAGAGAGATGGTGGATTCTATGAGTCAGGAAATTACTCTTGGTCCACTAAGAGCTGGTGGGTTGCTTTCCATTTCTCAGGAAGTTACTTGGGTCACAGGCTGATAGGTATTTGGGTAGGGCTTGGGAGTTGTAGATTGCAGAGTCTGATTGGGGGATGGGAGCAATATTCCTGCAGAGTTCCACCTGCTGGCTAGCACATGGGATTGAGGTGGCTTGGGGTTCACAAGGACTGGCTGTGTCCCATGGCCTTGGTCCTAGAGGCAGGACTCTCTGGGTGGAGAAAGAGTCACTCACTTCTTGGTCCAATCTTCTTTCACTTCTTCAGTAAAGTTTTTATACATGTTCTTTGATCCTTGGTGGGAGGGATATGATGAGTGAGGAAGTGGGGGATGCGGAGGCTGTGATGTAGACATTCTCTCTGTGGACAAGCACTTGCATAGTTGTATATTCTCAGCACTGAACAGTCATAGACTCTGCATTCAATTATGGTTGCTGGGGGATATAGATATGATGGAGAGTCATTCTATTTATGGATTTGGCTACTGGTTGGTTGCCTTTGATCATTGTGTGACTCCACTCCCCACAATCACATTGGTGACACTAATTGTGTTTGCTGTGTTGTAAAAGGAAGACATGAAGTTGAGAGGTCTGGTATTGGGGAAATTGGAGGGAAAGAGCTGAGTGAGGACATGGCTAAGACACGTTGCAATTGTAAATGAATTTTCAAAAAAATAATGATGAAGAAAAGTTTTCAAAGTAGTATAGTTTATTAAAAGTCTATCACTGTAGAATATTAAAGGCCTCCTACATCAATGATATGATGGACAGTTGCTTCAACAGCAGTGGCTTCCTTCCCCCGCAATTGAAGTCATTTAAATCTTGACCACATCCATGAATGCTGAAGTCATCTCCAACCTACTGCTTTTTTTTAAAGAGTCCCTAGCTGTGTAACTGCTTGTGTTGAACATATCCTCCAATTCTCATGGAGCATGAGGTCCTCAGAAGCACTGGGAAGGTCCAGTTCTGGGATCAGGCTCCCTTGCAGCCAATCTACCTTGAGGAAAATTCCTTTAGTCACTTCTGAGGATTCCCAGAAGAATACAGACTCAGAAATATTCCTCTTAGTTTCCTTCCCATTGCTCCAGGCTGTCAGTCTTTCTTTAGACACTCACAGCTTCTTCACGCTCTTCCTTTCTTCTCTGTATTTTTCTTAAATGGAGCAAGCATGGGTGTAGTGGGTAGCCATCCCAGCTTTGATCTGGAAGTTCCAATCCCCACTGAGGCTTCAGTAACTGTCACACCTACAAGACAAGGCTGAGAGAGGACCCTGAAAACCCAAGATCCAGATGAGCCAGCTCTCTTGGTTCCTGGATCCTGGATGCTCGAGGTAGACCAAGCATAGTTCTCCAGAGAACACCACCAAGATGTGCCACACCTTTCCAAAACTTGTTACCTGTACCTTCATTTGTAAATTACCCCACAAAATAAACCTCCCTTTTATCCACATGGAGTGGCCTTACTAATTTCATCAATATCTGGTGCCCAACATGGAGCATATAGGCATAACAGTTTGAAATATGATTTAAGAATATTATGATGTTTTAAAGTTGTTTAATTTCAGAAGATCCTGGTGCCAAGCAGTAAGATTGTGTTTATATTTAATGATCGGTTTTGTGTGAGAACCAAAACTGTCTTTCCCAAGATTTGCATTACTGGTGTATTTAAGAAAATTACTTTAGAGAGAAAAATTACTCATTTCACATGATTTTTCTCAGTTTCAATCTGTGAAAAAAGGAAAATATTTCCCATAACTGGGACATTGACCATTGTTTCAAGATGTGTATGTCATTGATAATGCTGTGCTTAGGTAGAATCTAGAATTTCCTCATAGATTTTGGATTTTACAGCTAATATATCTACCTTACTTTATAGCTTTCATTTTGATGCATACATATATTTAGGATATGCTGCTAATTAAAGAAGTCTATATAAGTCTGTGATATTGTATTAATTCTTAAGGTTGATGGCCTGTTTTGGTCTCTTGATCACTATATGATTTTTATTTGCCATGGGTTACATTTTTAAGTAAGATAAAACTAACAGTATCACTGTTGTGCTTTCTGTGGGTAAACAGTACTTTCTTATTGATTTAAGTTGAAGTTTACTGAGAAAACATCAAATTGAACTGTTTACATGAAAATGTACAAATTTCGCTATACATTCCAGATTTTAAATTACTATAGTTAAGTGGTCTTGAAGTTTTCTTTGCTTTTCTCTTTTTAATGTGAAGGTGAAATTTTCTGATTTTTAAAATTTGATATGGAAAAGCTTTGGTATTTTATATTTTGGGAATTCAGAGCTAAATTTGATGTAAAATGAAGTCTGCATTCTACTTGTGAAAAATCTACTACTATGTGTTTTTTTTTGCATATCTGTCTTCTACAGGTTCTTGATGAATTTTATAGTCAGTATATTGCTTTGTGTTTGAAAATAGCAACATTGTTATATTTAAAGACAATTTTTGTATTGTATTGTTCTTGTTTGCTAGTTCTGTGCCTCTCACAAGTGGAATTCAGCAGTGGAAATCTCACAAGTGGAAATCAGTCCACTCCATCAATTTTCATCTTACAGCAGGGAAGGGGATTGTGAGGGACACTCTAGATTTCTGGAAGGGGAAAGCAGACCAATTTCTCAGAAGGATTCATCCAGCCTTTGTGGAATAAGTGTTTTCTGTGATGCCCTTTCCCCTCACATTCTCTGGAGAACTCTGCTCGGTTTACCTCCAGTATCCAGGGTCCAGGAACCAAGAGGGCTGGCCCATCCAGATCTTGGGTCTTCAGTGTCCTCTCATAGACCTGCCTTGTAATTGTGACAGTTACCAAAGCCTCAGTGGGGGTTGGAACTTCAGGATCAAAGCTGGAATGGCTACCCATGACACATGTTTTTTTTGTCTGTTATTCCTTCTTTTCTTCCTTCCTTCCTTCCTTTCTCCCTTCCTCCCTTCCTCCCTTCCTTTCCTATTTTTTTCACAAATGGACACATATCTGAAACATATTTTTTCTTTGCTTTTGAGAGGACCCATCCCTTATAGCAAAGACATGAATAATGTGGATATTTTATTAAAAATATGATTTAAGTGATCATAAGGACCTGAGCCTGTAATGTCCACATGGAGATCACATACCTACCTCATGGAAACAGACACAAAGTGAAGGTGTTTGAAGAAGAAAGCCTAAGGGAAAGAATTAATCTATGTTAAGGAAAATTCTTCTGTTTGGATGAATTCAGTGTTCTGTGCTGAACAAGCATGCAAATAAATATATAAAAGGAAAGATGAAAAGAAAAATGATTCTCACTCAGGCAGGGACCAACATCATAGAAGACCCTCTAAACTACAACCAACAGGGTGATCCAACAGATTTCTTAGAAAGGGAGATGAGGCACAAAGTCACTGTAACTCCTGAGTGGGACAGACACCTGAGCCCAAGTATGTCACCAGCTGCATTGTTCTCCTAGTCTCCATGCAGGAGCCTTCCCAGGCTCAATGGCTCTCCACACATCCCATGACAAGCTAGACAACTTGGTCAGTGTTTGTTCTGCTGTGCACATATTGTGTTAGGACTATGGTGGGTGGGAAGCTTTCCAGGACTCATGGATCACCTATGATGACTGACTTTTCATTTTAACATGAATCCTATACTGTTTCAAACATAAGACCCAGATGAAACTCTGCCCTTATTCTATGGGAGCCCACTATTCAGAATTCCTAAATTATTTCAGAATCTAACCTTGGTGCCCACAGTGGAGTCAGTTCTTCCTGATGGTCTCTATGTGGATTGGGTCAGAGTATATCCTATATTTCAATGTATCCATCAGAGTTGAAAATAAACAGTTTTATATTTGAACATTTCAAATATGCCTACACATCACACTTGTGGAGAGATTCTCTGGGAAAGTGTCTGTGATGTGCAGAGGCAGCCCAGACACAGGGATTGCAGCATTCATGTTCTTCTGCTCCTGCTCAGGGAGACTCTGAAATCCCTGTTTTCTCATGGCCCCTGATATTCATGAGGATACCCTGCAGGGAGGCTGTGTCTAGAATGTCTCCTCATGTGCATTTTTGACACAGTAATACATGATTGTAAGACTTTCAGACTATCCAAAATGTGAAAGAGAGTTTTTTGGAATTGTGTATGGAGATGGTCAATTGGACCTTGACAGGATTTGAATATTTTATTGAAATACCAATCTCACATGTATGAGATCCATTCCTGTCCCTTCCCTGCAGTCTGGCAGATGTAGTGTATATATTAGTCCCTGAAAGTGAATCCAGATGGTACATAGGGGAGTTATTGTATTACCCAAACCTGTAGCTATTCTCTGCCACACTCCACCGGCTGGACATCTTTCTGGACACTTGCAGACATTGAGGTTTATGGTCAGGAAACTGTCACACATGTCTACCTTCCCTCTCATTCATGTCCACTCACATACTCAGTATGTCTTCTTTGTTGTAAATGATCTTTTAAAGAGCAACAAAAACAAAAATAATAAAGGAGCAACAAGAAAAACCCAGTTCAGCCCAATTCCATGGTGAGTAGTCTCTGTTCAGTGTTTATCATTGAACGGGCAGACATGGGAATCCCACACTGCGGTACTCTGCTAGAAACACAGGTCAAGTTTATACTAGTTTGACTGAGCAGAGTGAAGTCCTGAGTGCATATTTTCCATCTATATATGTTTTCTTGACGTGGGCTCAAAAGGGAGGCTATGCTCAGGGCAGATCCCACAATCATAGTGGGCACTGTAGGCATGACAGAATTCAAGATATCCTAACCTGTAATGTGGTTGTGTCCTGCAAATATTCAACACTCCAACATCCCAAGTCTCATTCATATTGTTATAGCTTGTTTGATAACAGAGTTACCTATTTACAGTTCAGCAAAGAAACTTGAATCTTGGACAATCAAGTTTATTGTTATGTAAAGCAAAACAATATTATTTTTCTTCAGAAGAATGTCTGAGACATGGGAGCATCACTTTCTGTAACTTCTCTAGAAAATGAGGGAGGTCACAGGTTCCTGCATTCTTTCCCACCATTTAAAATTTCTACTTGCCCCCCTGAGAAATATCCACATCAAATGTTCTTATGCTGTCTTTCATTCATTTTACCCAATCTTAGTTGGCTAATATGACATTGAGACTGCTGTTTTCAGATGTGTAGAATCCTATGGTATAAGTTGGGGAGCACATGACCTCAGAGTGTGGCCACATTTGAAGGCTCCCTCTTCATCACACCCATGCATCTGTCCTTGGATGTGCATGCTTGGGTATACAGAAGACACCAAGGAGCAAGGAAAACTACACAATATAGTTCATCACTCACAGATCTGTAAACCAGCAACATAAACTCTTGGGCTCTTCACTTAGGTGAAGTATATATATATTTCAAAGACTATTGTGACATGAAACAATGTTGCTATTTCCTCTATCTACAAATAGGACAATGTAAAAAGTGTCTCAGGGGCCTGAGATGACCACTAGGAAGCATCAGTGAGGTACACATTGGAGAAAACCATACATACTGGTACAACTGTCACCAACTATTTGGCTCAGGAGGGACAGTGTCAAGACAAGGAGATGGGGTCTGTGATGAGAATCTGTGCCTTATGCACAACTCAGCCTTATTATTGGAGAAGCCGTGGAAACACAGGAAATTAGCAATATTTAACTCCCTCTTCATTTACTTATAGTAGCAATCTTCCATCCAGTGCTGTCAGCTCCCTCTCTCTCCTCTCTCTAAGGATTCCCATCTACTTTATGATCATAAAGAAAATACAAAACTGTGGTATGTGGATATCAGAAAGCATTTCAGAACAAAGATTTTAAAAGGAATTATCCAAATCTGTTGGAAATAAGAGGCAATCACAATGGCCAGTCACAGGCATCAGCCTGGTTGAACAACATTTCCAATTATTGATTCATTCACTAATCTTGCTGTGTCCATTGAGCTGTTGTGGGAATGATGCTAAAAAGTCTCAGCTTCCTCTTAGTTAGGAACATAATCCTCATACAAGTACATGGACCTGATGCTGGAAGGCAAGGAGAGAGAGGATGAAATTGCTGTGTAGAAGCAGCCTTGGCCCTTGTCTACAATTTCCAGATGTACTTGCTAATGGTTGAACTTATGAATACCCAGCCACTTTCCTACCATTTCCCCAGAGTTCACAGTACAGCACAGCATCCTAGCCTCTGTTACAACATTTTCACAGGTGAGACAATTTAAGGCAATGTGAGCAAGCCTAGATCAGTTGTCATGTGTCATCATTCTACCACTGGGGGGAAAAACACTCCTTGTTTCCAATACTTACCAGTTCTTTCATAGTGATGCCATCAATGCATCCAATCATGTCAGTCAGGAATCATCATTTTTTTTCCAGGTTCCTGTAGAACGCAAACTTGAGTTCACCAAGTTTCAGATAAAAAACCCAGTCTTGGATTTTGGTAATGGGACTACATATCATAGTACATAGGAAGGATTCTGGAGGAATGAAAATTGATGAGCATGTTAAAAATAAAGTTCCTTATTCTCATTAAATTCAGGAAAACTATATGAGAAAAACCATAAAAAATCATATATTAAAGAAGAAAATTAAAGACATATTACCCATTGAGTGGATTATGAGCTTCCTGCAGCTGACTGCAGCTCAGTGGGTGTCACTGCTGTGTTGTCCTCATAGTCTCAGTGATGGAGCTTCACACACATTCTTACCAGTTCCTCACCTGTGTCTGATGTGCACATATCCTGTGATGATGAAGGTGAGAGAGAAGGTCATCAGGGTTCTTGGGGCTCTGACCCTGACTTACCTCCTTGTTGGCTCTAACTTGAATCCCACACAGTGCTCTCACCATGGTAAATATTGAGACTCTGTACTGAGTTAGGTCTCCACAATTTCCAGTCCCTTTGGCAATTACAGGAGCTGAGGGAACCACTTCTTCCCTTTGTGATGCTTTGCATTTTGTTCATATCAGAGTATATCAAATAATTTTAAAAGTAACTCATAAAAATGATGTGGAGATAGCACTGTGGTTCAAGTTATCACAAAACATGAATTCTAGAGTGGAATCTGTACTTCTAGTTCTCCATAACTACAATAAGCTTGATGTGGCACACTAGATGGAGACAGTGTCATCAATGTGGAACACTGGCCTTCCAGTATAATTTGTAGGTGAGTTCTGGGGTCAGTGAAACGTTTTGTCTCAAAAATATGGTGTAGGCTGCTAGAGACAAACATTTCATATCAATATGTACAGAAATATACTAATTCACACTTACTCAGGAAATCACACACAGAAAAAAAGAGAGAGAGTGAGAGAGAGAGACAGAATGAAAGAGGCTGAATAAAAAAAATTGACACTTCCAGTATTACTACAGAGCATACCAGCAGAGAGAATCCTTGAGATTGTTACAGAGAAGCAGCCCAGTCACAGAGGACTCCAACCCTCTATGCCTCTGAAGAGGCTCTTCCATTGCCCAGATCTTTGTGTGAAACTAGAGCACTCTGCTGGTCCTGATCACCCTGCAGGGAGGTTTGTGTCTGAGCTCACTGTGACTCTGGTACAGTAATACATGGCTGTGTCCTCAGAGCTCAGACAGTTCATTTGCAGGTACAGCGTGTTCTTGCCATTCTCCCTGGAGATGGTGAATCGGCCATTGACAGCATCGGCATACTTGATGTAACTACTACCACTATTAATGTATGCGACCCACTCCAGTCCTTTCCCTGGAGCCTGGCGGACCCAGCTCATGTCATAGCTACTGAACCTGAATCCAGAGGCTGCACAGGAGAGTTTCAGGGACTTTCCAGGCTGCACTAAGCCTCCCCCAGACTCCATCACCTGCACATCACACTGGGCACCTGCAAACAGAGAATTCTGTTCAGAAAACTGTCACAGAAGTCAAATTTTCTCTTTCTTATTTCCACACAACACACAGTATCTTCCCTCTTATAATTACCTTTTACAATAAGGACAAGGAAAAACCAGCTGAGTCTCAAGCTCATGGTGAGAGTTCTGTGTTCAGTGCAAATCTCTGAGTGGGGGGATTTGGAATCCAGGGCTGGGCTCCTCTGCCTGAGCTGCAAGGTCAGGGCAGGGCTGGTTTTCATGAGCCTAGAGAAGCCTTGTTTGCATATTGTCTGGCTGTAGCAAGCACTGGAGGTGGACCTGGGAGAAGGCAATGCTCAGAGATTGTATAAGACATCATGACATTGATGACAGATATAGAAATAGCCACAGTTTTGTAGTTCTCTATGGGACCTTCCCTTACTTCATTTAGTTATCTTTGTGCAGATGCTCAGAACATGCTGTATTTTCACACTATTATGTCTTCTTATAGAAAGTAAAAGCACCACACACAGGTGTGTTTCTATCTAGGAGCCCAGTCGTTCCCACTGTATGAGCTGCACACAGATTCTCCCATACATGGATCTGGGTCAGGGTCACATCACCCTGGAGAGGGTAGCAGAACTCCTTGATTGTGACCTGAGCACTTTGGAATTATCTGAATTTCATATATTTATGCAACAATGCTGTCATCAGGACATAAGATGATTACAGATTAGACTTCCCTTGTCACTGCCTCTCTCCTGCCTTGTGGTTGCTATGGAGACATTCCTGTCAGCAGCAAACACACTTGCTCTGCACCATGAAATTCTCTCTGTGATTCCTTTAAACTCCCAGTTTCCCTTATCTTCTTCCATCATTACAAGAGGAAACACATAATTGTCTCATGTTGTGTTAGGAAAGATTTCATCCCATAATTAATATAATTTACATACCTGGGGCTTTTGATTAATTTTTAGAAAGACATTCTTATTTAACCAGTTCTCTTGTTTCCTTTCTACTCATTCTCATTCTCTCACCACACCCCACTTTTCCTTTCCCAGTCCAGCACTACCCTGGGCAAGTTCCCAGTGCCCCTCACTAAAGATGGCTTCCCTCTGTAGGGTTCCTGTACTACTTCCATAAATGGAAATCAGATGTCAGCACACCTAACACACACAATCTAGGTTCTGTATATGAGAAAAACAGGCAGTGTTCATCCTTCCCCATCTTGGTTACATTGTTTGGCACATTGATTTCCAGTTCCATTCGTGTTATTCCAAGTCTCAGAGAACACTGAGGAAGAGGAGGCAGAAAGAATGTAAGTGGTGTGCCTGAGGAAGAATGCTGTGAAATTCTGTCTCCTGGACATGACATGGGTCTTCCATTCACAAAATCATCATGCTTGTTGTTTTCCATGTAATCTGTATCGAGAACAAAACATGCGTGTAGATTATTTCCAAGTCTCACATCTTACTGAGGTGCTGTCAGATATAGATTGTTTATAGAGATAATACATGCAGGAACATTCCCAGGATAAATACTTTGCACAAATTTCATGACAAGCTAGACAACGTGGTCAGTGTTTGGGCACACCTTGTGTGAGGTCTATGGTGAGTGTGAAGCTCATCTAAGACTCATGGTTAGCTGACTATGCCCAACCTTTCTATCTTACTTGAAACCTATACTGTCAACTATGAAACCCAAATGAGGCTTTGCCTTGAATATAGCACGATTTATTTTTTTGAGATAGGGTTTCACTGTGTAGCTTTCTGCCTTTCCTGGATCTTGCTCTGTAGACCATGCTGGCCTCGAACTCACAGAGATCTGCCTACCACTGCCTCCCAAGTGCTGGTATTAAAGGCATGTGTCACAACCACCTGGCACATAGCATGAATCTTAAATGGTCTTATTAATAACATCAAACCTGAGGCCAGGTATTGGGGTGTATCCTGGAAGATCAGAGAAGCAGAACAAACCACAGCTCCCTCACCTTGCCAATTACTCAGCTCCTCCTGTTTCCTCAGAATGGAAACCTCTGGGTTCTCATCCAAATGAATCTCAGCTGAATTGCTGTTCCAAAGCCTGAAATCTTAACCAGCTAAAAGCTTCTCTTTTCTGGGCTTCATGCCTGATATACCTTTCTGCTTTCTGCCATCACCCCCTGGGATTAAAGGCTCACTTGCTGGGATTAAGGGCATGAGTCACCAAGCCAGCTATTTCCAGTGTGGCCTTGAACTCACAGAGATCCATGCCTCCAGAAGGCTAGGATTAAAGGTTTGAGTGCCACCATTTTCTAGCCTCTGTATCTAGTGGCTGTTCTGTGCTTTGACCCCAGATAAGTTTATTATGGTGTACAATATTTTGGGGAACACAATACCACCACAGTTTAGGGAAGACCACGTTTTATAGTCCCTAAATTATTTCAGAATCTGATCCTGGTGCCCATAGTAGTTAGTTCTTCCATGTATGATACTTCCCATCTTGTTTGTGTCAGAGTACATCCTACATTTAAATCTATGCATCACAGTTGAAAATACTATTTTATACCTGAACAATTTAAATATGACTATACACCATAGTTACAGAGAGATTTTCAGAGAAACTTTCCTGTGAAGTGGAGAGGCAGCCCAGATGTCAGGAGTCCAGCCCTTCATGCCCCTATGTTCTTTCTTAGGGGGATTCTCACATCTCTTTTTTCCACTGGTCCCTGATGGCCATAAGTACATCCTGCCCAAGTCTAGGCTCATACTAATATGTCCTCAGTGTGTATTGTTGATATAGTAATACAGGGTTGTTTCATCAAATTTCAGACCGTCCATTATGAGATACAGAGTGTTCTTGGAATTGTCTCTGGATATGGTCAGTTGGTTTTTGACAGAATTTATGTTTTTTTTTTTTCTGAACCCCAGTCTTACAAATGTGAGATCCACCTCAGACAGAGTGCATGTAGTAATCACTGAATCTACATCCAGATGGCACAGAGGCAAGTTGCAGTGGGATGTTCTCTATGTTGTGAATGTGTTGCTCTGAATGGTGGGTTCCTGGCATGTGTGCTTGACCTACAGTATGGAGGGAATGAGGCATCTCCATGCTGGACATTATGCTGCTCCTGCATGATGGGTATAGTTTTTGCTAGTTAAAAAATTGAGAGAGAGGGAAAGAGAGTGAGAGTGAGACAGAGAGAGAGAGAGAGAGAGAGAGAGAGAGAGAGAGAGAGAGAGAGAGAGAAAGAAGAGTTTTCTGGGCTATATGCTGCTACATGGAAGCATAGACCCACTGCTTATGAAAATCTGTGGGACACTGGTTCCCAGAGCTGGCTGTAAGAACACCACCACCATGTTGGGAAGCTGAGGTGGGTGGAACATGCAGCAGTTCAAAGCAATCGATTCACAATAAGACAGATTCAGATGAGATAAGCCTCTAAACAGTTTACAGTATATGTAAAAATGTATATAGGCTTGAAAGAGAGAAAAAAAGAAATATATGCAGTTATATAAAAAATATAGCTTTTAAAAATAAAGTCTTCAAAGTTAAAATAATATGACAAATAAGCCACGTAAAGATTGATATCACACACAGGGAATCTGGATTGTCTTGTCTTTGATATTTTTAACTGCAGAGAGATATTTAATTATAAAGACAGATGAGTTAAACCAATATGTATATTTTCAAGATACCTTGACTTCAAAATGTGGATCTAAGGATATGTTGCTTTGGAAACGTACCTCTGCTTTTGTTTCCACAGAAAGCAAGAGGCTATGGATTTGCTCCAGATTAAGATACATCAGGTTTGACAAGCCAAGGCCCCCTGAAAAGTCTAAAATGGCCCAGATGATTCAACATCCAGAATGGTTTCAAGGCAGCTGGCTCAGACAATACAGCCCCATGGACTACTCCATCAGCCTGAAATTTTCTTTGTGTCTCCATAAGACACAGCACCCTCACCCAGCAGGAAGTAGTATGAAAAACTATGCCCAAATTCCCAAATATACAAACCTGGCTTTGGAGATGGAAGTGGCTCACTCCTTCTCTAAACCCAAGTATAGTGCTAAAAGAAAAGGTTGAGAGCTTCTTCTGTCCCATATCAGAAGAGCGCTCTGTTGTGAGACAATGCAAAACCAGTATTCTTATTTAAAAACAGGTTGATTATGAATACAATCTCTTTCTAAAGAAGAAAAGGTGGTAGTGTAGATATGATAGGATGAAATGGTAGATTATTTAACATAATTTTAATGAACTTGTTTAAAATATTTTACATTGGTATAGATTTTAGTTTATTCATACAAAGTTTGAGTTGGTTTTGTTCTACTATATATATTTATACGCTTGTTTAAAGTATTATGTTTGTACAGCTCAATTAAAATTGTAATGTATAATTAAAATAGATTAATAATTAGTCTTCTATGATAGTCAAACTTAAAGCCATGTTAAGTTTTCTAGGTATACATAGATCTAATTCAGTTAGGTAGGTAATCTTCAAACACTTCAAAGACCTACAGAATATGTCATTTAAAATATTTTAAAAATTTATACTTTCTGGGCAGTGAGACATGTCTGTTCTTGGCAGCACTGATTTACTTCAGAGAGGAGGATGTGCACTGAAGATACTCCATATGGAGTTTATCTTCTTCTTGACAAAAGTAGCCATTTGGTCAAGAAACTGTTCTTGCCTGGACTTCTTGATCAACTGGACATGCAGGACCCATTGAAGGTGACCACTGAACTTTGCTTGGCAAAATGGTCCTTCAGGTTCTTGCTTCACAGAAAGAAACTGCCAGACATTCTACAGGACACACACAAAAAAAGTGACAGAGAGATTGTAGTCCTGTTGGCTGAAGACAGATACCCCAACTTTACAGAAGAACTTTGAATGTCTGTCCAGGCTGCTAGCTGACTCTGTATACTCTTCCAAGATGCTCGAAAATTGCTTGGGTCCTTCTCCCATTTCTCAGGTAATAAATATTATATGATTGTGAAGTCTTTGATGTAGTTGAAGGCTAGATAGTTAAAATTTTCCTTTGTTACAATAAAGGGTAAGTTAGATAGGAAACCTTAAAGTAACAAATGTAGGATATATAGAATATCATCTTTAATTTTGACAAATACAAATAGACTAGATATTACAAGTAGACTAGATATTATAACTACAATTCTTGCTTGATAATTATTTTGTTATATGTAATTTTACTATGTGAAAGTTAAAAACTTCTGATTTGAAAAAAAAGTGGAAATGCTATGAGATTTTCTGTATACTGTGAATGTGTTGCCCTGATTGGTTAACAAATAAAATACTGATTAGCCCATAGCCAGAGAGAAAGTATAGGTGGGACAAAGAGAAGGAGAATTCTGGGAACAGGAGGGCTGAGTCAGAAAGACACTGCAAGCCACCACAATGAGAAACAGCATGTAAGGATTCCAGTAAGCCACCAGCAAAATGGCAAGGTTTAGATGTATAGAAATGGGTTAATTTAAGATATAAGAACAGATAGCAAGAGACCTGCGGTGGCCTTACAGTTTATAAATAATATAAGTCTCTGTGTGGTTATTTGAAGGATGCAAATGGAAGAGATTTTTCTGGACTGCTGGCAGGCTGGGACATAGGAAAACTTCAGCTACAGGGAGTTAGAAGATCAGCCCAGGCTGCAACAATCCTCCCATGTCCTACCAGCTGAACCTCTCAGTAGATAGCTGCAGATACCAAGGATTCTGATCAGGAAACTGCCACACATGTCCAGCTTTCCTCTTATTCATGTCCACTCACACCCCCAGAATTTCTTCTTTGTCATAAATTGCCCTTTATAAGAACAACAAGGAAAATCTAGCTCATTTCCAATTCCAGGGTGAGTGTTCTGTCTCAAGTGTTTAATGAATGGGCAGATCTGGGAGTCCAGGGTGCACTCCACTACCAGAGCTGCAGGGTCAGAACTTGCTGGTTTCCATGAGCAGAAGGATGTGCTAGTTTCATATTTTCCTGTCTGTATATGTTCTCTTGACCTGGGCTCAAGGAAGCTTGTGCTCAATGCACATCTCACAATCATGGTGGACACTGTATATGGTGGAATTCAAGAAAACCTAACCAGCAATATAGTTATACTCTATAAATATTCAATACTTACGCATCCCAAGGCTCATTTATATCATTAGGGCTCCTTATATAACAGAGTTATGTGTTTGTAATTAAGTAAGGAAGCTGGGTTCTCAGATAGGCATGTTTAAGGTTATATGTTGTGGCCGATTTGATTGCAATGTCAGTGCAAGACCACCCATAAACTTGAACCTTGATTCAGAGGTCAATCAAAGTAGCTGCTGTATCTGAAATCCAGTGCATGGTCTTAGATCATGTCTGCTGCAAAGCTGACACCACTGTAGCCAGCTTCACTCCCTCACCACAGACCCTCGCTGTCAGTCATGTGTCTTTCTTGCTGCAGTCACTTTGTCAGAGTCTCTGGCCACAGCCCACCTGCCTGGCCTTAAACACTATAGGCCACGTGGCCAGAGTGAGCAGTCCACAACCAGCTGGCTCTGTCATTCAGGTCACCCTGTGCCCGTGTACACCTTGTGCCTGAGCCTGGCTGTGCACTGCCTGTGCCCTCTGCCCAGTTGTGCAGAGCAGTGAGAGTCAGCAGCAGTCTCTTTGTACTCCCTGGGCAGCTGTCCACCACTACTCATGGCAGGTGGCCTGGGAAACTCCCGTACTGCATCCCAGCTCTATGGGCTTTTCCTACCCATTTCCCCAAGTCCACATTTCAGGAGGTCACTGCACCTCCCTGCACAAAGGTAAATCCCGCCCTACCTGTCCACACAGCTGGCATCATCACAGCATCTGGTTACCCTGCACAGTTCTTCCTATGCTGTCTTCATCAGCAGGTCCCAGTTTTTGAGACTGTGGTGGGCATTGGTAGGTTTCCTATGTTGCATTGTTTGGTAGTTATCAAACTACTTTTTAAAGGATATAACATGAATTTCCAAACTGATAGTAACTATGATCCATATTATGTCAATCTCATCTAAAATGCTTATCACTTCATTTAATTTTTCATTTTCAAAGCATCCATTGTGGAAACATAGTCTTAACTCTGTACCAAAATATTGCTTCTGATTTTTGACATGGGAAATCCTTCTTTCCTTTTTGTAACCTAATTCCCCCTTTTAGTATTCTCAGGATTCTCTCCAGATCTGCTGTTTTCTACAGACATATAAGGAAATGGCCTTTTTGTAGTCACAACTCAATTAAAGTTCAAGCTAGGTTGGAGTGTGGCTCTCCCTTTCTCTAACCCCTAGCATGTTTGTTTAAATGAAAATCTAAAGTCTCTGTCTCATTTCAGAAGAGCCAACTGGTATGGAACAGAAGAAAACCAAAATTAATGGACAAATCTATTGTCAGTAATTTCCTTTGATCTTATTTTCTCTATGTAAAACTTTTCTTAAAGTGTAAGTATCTTCTCAATTTATACACTTAACACACATACACACACACACATATATATATTTCATACTTTATTTCATCATATTAATGGTCATTTAGAATACTCACAAATTCTAGCATAAGCTTCATCTAACTTCCCATAAATGATTTCCAGCTTGAGTATGAAGTTGGTCACAAGAGTCTGTTTGTGCAGCATTAGGGATATTTATTAAGGTAAATTGAGAAAATATACCCAAGGATACAGAACAGAGTGGACAGCTGGAGAGCATTCTCTAATCTGACTGGGAGCAAATCCACCTTGCAGGAAGCAGGGAGAAGCGACTACTGACCTTTCTCCCTTCCTTTTTAGAGGTCACTCACAACAGCAAGAAGCACTGACTCTTTCAGGCCCTACAGTCCAAGGTCATGGGTGGAGCAAATACTGCTTCGTTTCCACTTTTTGCCTAAATAGAAAGGTTCTAGACCTAATACAAACTGTATACAATAAGAATGATTATCATATATTGTTCAGAAAAAACACAAGGCAATAACATAAACGAAAATGGGACTACAACCAACAATAACAACATCAAAGCAGAAACACATGGTAAATGACCAGAAATGTCCAGCTCATAGGTAGATGGCAAATTACTGAGAGTACTCCAATAGTTGTCCTGTCCTGAAGATTCTACCTTTAGTATCTAAAATGTTCTTTGCTAAGGAATGAGAGGATTATAACTGTAACTATCTGGTCTTCAACCCCATCAAAGACCTGAGAAAGAACATAATTTTACCTGTGTAGACAGGAAGTACAAGCAAGCGATTTCCAAAATTCTAGCAAGAGTAGACAGAGATAGCAGCCTGGAGAGTCACCTTAAGTATTCAGGATTGTGGGGCATCCAATTGACTCCAGGCCTAGAATATCTAACAGAACATTTTCAGAAGCAGGAAATTTTGAAAAACCTTCTCACCTTGTCTTGGCAGATTTCAGTAGTTGTTTTTCTTTATGTTCTGTTTGTCTGGAAAATACGTTGTTCCTACTGTGTGCAGTGGAGGTTAGAATGATGGCTGCTGATGAGGCCATCACTTTTCAAGTCCATATCGCCCGAGCTATGTGTTGTCCTGATGACTCAAATCTCTGACAAGTTACAAAAGTGAGTTCTACTCGAGAGGAAAAATGAAACTGTTCTCTTGGATGAGACATCAGGTGTCCTAACCTTTCATAGGAGTACTGATGATTCAAACAGAATATTTATTAATCAATATGAGGACTGTATTTCTGAAATATTAACATTTGAATCAATGCCTCATTTATACTGCACAAGAACTCTCACACTGAGTTAACTCCCAGGCCTGGAAGTGAATATTTCAAATGATTTATATTTAAATATGTGTATATGCTTCTGTATATTGTAGTCTAAGGAAGTCCAAAAGGGCTCTCAGTCCTGTGTATTTGCAGGTGAACATGAGGTGCTCAATGTGAGTGTCAGGAACAGGATTCCTTCCTAATACTGATCTGCTTCTCCAGCACCTGGATGATCAATCATAACCTCACCTTCATGTTTGCTGCAGCTCTGTTCACAAAGTGCTGAATGTCAGGGAAGCTGGAGGAACACGGAGGCCATTTTATAAATGACAGTCAGAAAGCAAGAGAACAAAACGACCTCTTATCAAGTGGAACCAAAAAAACTGGTCTCAGGCAAAGTTGTATCCAGGGAAGGGTGACCTTGGCTTGAAATTTATAGAGAAAAGCATAATTGGATCCAAGGGAAGAATTATCCCAAATATTATGGATGAATCATAACAATAGATTTTGTTTTTCAAAAAGGGGGAGAATAGATCTTACCAAGTATGCCCTCAAACAATAAAGTTATGGTTATTCAACTGTGGACATGCATTTGAAAACATCCTGTAAGACAGGGTGAATGCAGACAATTTCAACTTCCTTTAAGTATAATAAGGATTACATCATGTTACTATAAATTCAGGCAGGAAAGTAGTAAACCAACTACCGAAACCTTGTTGGTGGTCCTAACTCATACTGTACTTCACAGAGATTTTTTGAAAAATATCAACTCAAATTCATGTTTTCTATTTTACACCAGTAGATTATGGAGACATTTAATTACTCTATCTAAACTTTCTAAATTGTAAAAAATATGTATTACATTATGGATTGTTACACCATTAGTTTCATAAGTATAATGTGAATCTATGATTTACTAAATTTCTCAGGAACTTAATTAATTAGAATACTGTAGAAGTCTCAAAAATTTAAAATTTGCCTGATGTGTAATAATGAATAAGTTCATTAATCACTAAAACAGCTGATTATTAAGTGGATTAATAAGCGGAAAAGACCATAACAGATTTGAAGCTACAAGGCACTGTTAAATTTCATTTTTAATTCTTCTGTGTCTGAATTAGCATCAGGCACTTTATCTGGGACCACTATCCTGACCAACTGAGAACTAGTGAGATCCCTCACTTATTTACCTGAAATCTTTAACAGGATAACCTAGCCATGTTTTGTAAAATAGTTATTTATTTTGTTGGCACTTCTTACTGAGGTGATATTTGCTCATCTGTCAAAATTAGGGAAAGGGTGTAAGATTTATTGGTAAATAGTCTTATTAATAAAAATCCTAGAGCCAGATATTGGGGAGAAAGTGAGAGATCAGAGAAGCAGAAAAAAGCCAGCCAAGTTCTTACTGCTAGGAAATCCTCAAAGAGAGAACTACTTCCTGAATACAAAGCCTATATGCCTTTCTGTGCTTGGCCTTCTTCCAAGATGTTGTTTCTGCTCAGCACTATCACTTCCTGTCTGTCTGTACTGAACACTAGACTTCTATGGTTAACTAGAGCTGTGAAAAAAGGCATGTTCTTCCAGTTCCCAGTGCGGTCTTGAACTCACAAAGATGCAGATGAATCTCTGCCTCCTGAATGCTAGGAATAAAGGCATGTGCTATAACTTCCTGACTTCTATGTTTAATAGAGTGCCTGGCTGTTTCCTCTGATCCTCAGATAAGCTTTATTGGAGTGCACAAATAAAATATCATCACAGAAGAACATCATTGGAATCCATGTCATATGTCATTCTTATCACATTCTATCAAAGACACATGGTATAAGAATACTAACTAACTCTTGTATTTTGGGGTGAGGTAGTGTGTGCCAGGATTTTGTACACATGTCATATAGGTATCCCTTTTATTTATGATTCTAGAAAAAATGAGAGGGTATGCTCAAGAGGAGAAATTCCCAGAACTTCTCCATTGGATATTGGTACATCTGTCATAATTTTGCCTGTAATTATTTGATCAATCATTTCTTATGTCAATATGGACTACAGAAGTTCCTTTTGTATATGGTGTTAGAATCATGGTAACACATAGAGCATGTTCTTGGTCAAAACTGAGATCACTGGAAATTAGAGCCTCTTGATGTTGGTTCTGTGTTGTCCAACAACATTGTTTAATAAAAGTTTTACATGCTAATCATGTTTCCCCATGAGCTTTTAAGGCTGTTCCTGGCTTGACCCAAGATAACCTGAAGATGGTCCTTTTATTTCATCATTGTGTAGAGTCCTTCAATTCACTGCTTTGTCTCTTATCTTAGAATCCTAATGATCTAGTCAACTTGGTCTCAGGGTTTAATCTTTGATTATTAGTGTCACTACAAGAGTTTCCAGAGAAGCATCATCTTCAGATGAGAACATTCTATTTTTCTTTTTTAAATCAGTCTCAAGTCGATGTTCTATTAACATGGAGCCTCAGTCAACATTGCTTCTCTAATGACACCTTTCTAGCTCACAATGAGACACCATACTCTTCCAATCAACATCATTAGAGAGGGCCAGAAGAGTAACTCTGGGAGCCTTTGTGGGCAGCAAAAGCACCAACATCTCATAACTGAAAATCATAGAACTCAGTTTCCTATGGGAAGGGCAGAAGAGAGATGGAACCAGAACTGGTGCTGACAGCAGCTGGGATGTGCACACTGGTGACTAAGAACTGTGAAGTTTGAGGACACACAAATGTGACTATAAAGGAATCATTACTTGGAACATTGTGTCGAAGCTATTTTCTAAAGTTTACTTATTTATTTAAAGACTTTTATATTGGTGAAATTATTAAGGCCACTCCACATAGTTAAAAGGGAGGTTTATTTTGTGGGGTAACTTACAAATGAAGGGGTAGGTTGCAGGGTTTGGCAAAGGTATAGCACATTCTGGTGGTGTTCTCTGGAGAACTCTGCTCGGTCTACCTCCAGCATCCAGGGTCCTGGAACCAAAAGAGAGACCTCCTCTTGATCCTTGGTCTTCCACTTCCTCCTCTGCCCTGCCTGGTGGGCGAGACCATTACCAAAGCCTCAATGGGGGTTAGAACTTCCAGGCCAATGCTGGGATGGCTATCCACTACACTTTTACAAATTTTACATGCTGCCCACTGTTCCCCCTCTTTTTGCTTCTCTCTCTCCTACCCAACCTCTCCTCATCCCACTCTCCACTCACTCCTCCAATGAGTAAGTCCTTCCTTAGATATTCAACACAGGCTGGCCTACCATGTGGGGCCTGACCCAAGCCCCTCCCCTGTATCAATGCTGAATAAGGAGGGGCAAAATAGGGAATGGGCTCTGAAAAAGCCAGTTATGTACTCTGGATGAGTCTTGGTCCCATTGTCAGGGGACCTACAAACACTTCAAGATACAAAACTGTCACCCTCATCCAGAGGGACTAGTGTAGTCCCATGCAGGCCCCTCAGCTGTCAGTCCATTGTCCATGGACACCCACTAGCTTTGTTCTGCAGTCTTTGTGGTTTTTCCCATCATGATCTTGTCTCCCCTTGCTTCTATAATCCCTCTTCCCTCTCTTCAACTGAACTCCAGGAGTTTGGTCAAGTGCTTGGCTGTGGGTCTTTACATCTGCTTCCATTAGTCACTGGATGTAGGTTCTATTATGACAATTGGAGTAGCCTCTGATCTGAGTACAGGGGAAGGCTAGTTCAAATACCCATTTGACAGTTGCTATGAGTCTTAGCTGGGGACATCCTTGTGGGTTCCTAGGGATTTCCCTAGCAGCAGATTTTCCCCTAAACCCATAATGACTCACTCTCTCAAGATCTCTCTCATTTCTCTCCCTCTCTCTCCCTCACTGAACTCTGCCATCTCTAACCCTCATGTTCCTACCCCCCATCTCCTCCACTCCACTCCCCTTCACAGGTTAACCAAGATATCTTAACACTCTCCCTTTCCTGGCATGCTCCATATATATGCCTTTCAGAGTCCTCCCCTTTACCTAGCTTCTCTGGTACTGTGGGTTATAGCCTGTTTATCCTTTGCTTTGTATCTAATATCTCTTATGAGTACATACCATGTTTATATTTGTGTGTCTGTGTTACCTCACTCATGAGGATTTTTTCTAGTTCTATCCATTAACCTACAAATTTCATGATGTCATTTATTTGTAACTCTGCCTAATACTCTATTGTATAAATGTACTATATTTTCTTTATCCATTCTTCAGTTGAGAGGCATCTAGGCTGCAGAGATGTCTCAGAGTATAAGTGCACCAACTGCTCTTCCAGAGTTCCTGAGTTCAGTTCCCAGCAACGACATGGTAACTCACAAACACCTAGAATGAGATCTTGTGCCCTCTCCGGGCATGCAGGCATACATGCAGGCAGATCACTGTACACAAAATATGCATATCTTCAAAAAAATAAAAATGAGTCTGAGATAACATCTTATGCCTGTTAGAATGGCTAAGATAAAAAACACTGATGACAGCTTGTGTTGAGGAGGATGTGAATAAAGGGAAACTCTCCTCCATTGCTGGTGAGAGTGTAATCTAATCAGCCACTCTGGAAATCAGTAGAACAGTGTCCCAGGAAACCACAAATCTACCTAACCCCAGATCCAGCAATATCTCTTGGTCATATCCTCAAAATATGCTCAGCCACACCACAAGGATCTTTTCTCAACTATGTTCATAGCAGCCCTATTCATATAAGCAAACTAATTTTTACCAAGATGAAAAATTTTGAAAAGTGAATTTTTCACAAATGATAACCAAGATTATTCTTTTAAGTTCTTTTGGTTTAGAAGAAGAAAATAATGGATATTTCTTTTTCAAATCTTCTTTTGGAAAATAACAATATTTCTGGGAAGCTGCAGTTTCTCCATCACATGTTCAAAGGCAAAGAGAATAAATTACAAATTACTAAAAATTCCCAAGATTCCTCAAGGAACTTAAAGTCAACAAGTTTACTATTTCAGATTCCATTTGAAATATCAATTGAAACACACACACACACACACACACACACACACACACACAATAAATACATACATACATACATACATACATATATATGTGTGTGTGTGTGTGTGTGTGTGTGTGTGTGTGTGTGTGTGTGTATTTAGCTGCCATTCTATTTAGTAATCAGAAGCAATTGGATAGCTTAGGGAGTGTGGTGGGAAAATTTTTGTTGTAATGTGTTCACACATAGAAGGTTGAATAATATATGACAGTTCAGAGGGGCCTCTAGAGGACATCCTTGGCTTGAAGAGGAAACCACAAGTTCTGACATTAAAACTGATGCTCATTCAGCATACTCCAGAACTTAATAGCTTATGAAGTGAACATTACTTGTGGTCCTCAGGAGTTCCAGTGGTCATTGGTGCCCCCTAGTGGTACCAGATGTCTCCATAGGGAGTTTTTTGTGCAGGCTCACACTGCAGTTCCCTCACTGTGTCTCTCGCACAGAAATACATGGCTGTGTCCTCAGTTTGCAGATTGTTCAGTTTTAAGAAAACTTGGCTCTTGGAGGTGTCCCTGCTGATGGTGACTCGGGATTTGAGAGCTGAATTATAATCTGTACCTCCACCAGTCCATATTACTCCCATCCACTCGAGCCCCTTTCCTGGAGGCTGGCGGACCCAGTGTACACCATAGTCAGTTAATGAGAACCCAGAGACAGTGCAGGTGAGAGACAGGGTCTGTGATGGCTGCACCAAGCCAGGTCCTGACTCCTTCAGCTGCACCTGGGTCAGGACACCTGGGGACAAACAACATCACCGTCAGTCTTACTTCCCACAGATGACATGCCTGGGTCCCTCTCCTGAAAGCCTGACACACTTACAGCTTGGAAAGGTCACCAGGCAGAGGAGCAGCACCAGGACAGCCATGCTCTGCTGGAGGCTCTGTTGAGAAGGAGATGGGGCTCCTCAGCTAGGCCTGGGCTTTCAGCCTGAGCCTGAGGGCTGCTTTGCATTGGGAGGGGTTCCTGAGAGGATAAAAGGAAGCACAGGACAAGGTTTCCATTCTTCCCTCAGGTGACTGAGACTTCCACTGTGCTTCCTAGAAGAACTGGTGATGGAAACTCACGAAAATTTTCCTGTTATTTTCTGGATTTCAATCCCTGAAAAATGATAAATAGTATGAATCAAACTGTGCAGACCTGACAAGCAAAACGTAAGAGTGTCTATACTAAGTGAGTCTACATCCACACAGTGCAGGCAGAACTGGGTACCATGTCCTACTATATTTTTAGAACTCTATGAATTCCTGAAGAGAATTTAGGATGGAGTTGGGCCTCTTAGTGATCAGAAACTCTGCTTAAGGAACAGCTAAAAATGTATTGTTTTGATTTCAGTGGAATTTTCTCATTCTCAACATCCATCCAGGAAATAATTTGTGAGGAAGCTGCTCACTTACACTGTTACATGTGATTGTGTTTTTATCTGAGAGCAGCCCCAAGAGACTGATTTCAACCTCTTCACCTTCTCACAGGGAACACTATACCTGGAGATTAGGTTTTACTTCCTCTTGGTTTATGTCAGTTTGTCTTTCTCTGTTTATACCATGTGACACAGAGCATCTCAGGTTCCTGAATATGATTATTGTATTGGTAAGGGATGGGAAGACTAGCTGTTCATAAAACTTCATAAACCACTATAGTATCCTACTTGGCTTGAGGTTTATGTTAAGTAAAGTAGAAAATAAGCCAGAGAAGCAGAAGTCAAGCCAAGAAGTAGAGAAGAAATAGACATGATTCAGTCAGCACACAGAGAACATCTGCATTGGTACTGGAAATCTCACGTTTTGTGTCCTTTATTTCTGTGGGCATAATCTTTGTATTCAGAGAGACAGTAGTAGAGACAGGTCCTAACCTTAGGGAGTCAGACATCCTGTGCAAGCTCTTATGGCCACCCATAATATGAGTGCTGTCTTCCCACATTCTTGATGCTCTGAGTGTTAGAAAAATGTTTTGTAGTCATATTCTCAGTATGTCTCATTGTGGATTTATTGTCATTGGGGATTTTTTCGTTGTGGTAACAAAGTTTGGGAAGGAGTATTACATAAATAAATGAGTATCTAATATTATACTAGAGAACTTGGCATAATTCTCATTATTCAAATATTTTTGTCATTTTTTTCTTCAGAGATAGTTTTTATCCATATTCTGTACTCTCTTCCTCCTTGGAATTCCCTTTTTCATGAGTTCCCTAAAGGAAGTCATTAAGAAAAAAGTTGTTTGCAAAAAGAAAGGGTTCATGGTATAGCCACACATTATTTATAATTATATTCTATTTGAGAGACAGATTCTTATTCTTAAGTGTTTTAACATTTGTATTTATTTTTGTTTGGAGGACACATGGATTCTCAATGTGTCATGGTACCATGACAGTACTGGCTCTTACATTTGTGTTATAGTTAGTATTTAATCAACATAATTCAACCTAGGGTCATCACGGAACAAGGAACCTCAGTTGGGAAAAATGCATCCATCAGATTTTTCTGTAAGACCGTCTGTGGGGTCATGTCTTGAGCAATGTTTGGTGTATCAGGGTTAAGGAAGATAGGGGTTGTGACATTCATGAGAAGGTGTTCCTGGGTTGTGTAAGAATGCATACTGAACAACCATGGAGTTCAAGCCAGTAAGCAGAGTTCCTTCATGGATCCTGATTCAGTTCCCACCTTCACGATCATCCTTGGATTTTTTTGCATTTTTCTTTATTAAGAAACTTTCTACTACGTCCACATACTATTCACAGATCCCCTCTCCTCCCTGCTCCCACACCCAGCACTCTCTCCCAAGCCACCCTGCATTCCTACATCCCCCAAACTGAGGTCTCCTGTGGGGAGTCATCAGAGCCCAGCACACTGAGCTAAGACAGGTCCCAGTCCCTTCCCACTCCACCAAGGCTGTGCAAGGTGTCACAGCACAGGCGCCACATTCCAGAAACCTTCCCAAGAACAAGGGATAGATCCCGATCCCCCTGCCTGGGTGCCCCCTCAAATAGTTTGAGCCAAACAACTGCCATCTGTGTCCAGATGGCCTAGTCCAGTCCCATGGGGGCTCCACAGCCACCAGTCCACAGTTCATGGGCTTCTATTAGTGTGGCTGGTCATCTCTACATGTCCTCCCATCATGATCTCAATGTCCCTTGCCTGTAGCATCTCTCCTCTCTCTCATCAGTTGGATTCCTGGAGTTCAACCTGGTGCCTGGCCATGGATCTCTGTATCTGCCTCCATCAGTAACTGGACAAAAGCTCTATGATGACAGCTAGGTTAGTTCCTGGGCTGGTCACTAGAGTAATCCAGTCCAGGCACCCTCTGGACCATTTCCAGCACACCAAGTTGTGGTCAACTTTGTGGATTCTTGAGAGCCTCTCCTTCACCCTGCCTCTTCCTATTCCCATGATGTTCTCATCTATCATGGTATCTTCCTCCCTGCCATCCCACTTTGCCACTGTCCCAGCTTGACCCTCCCATTTCCCTATGTTCTCATTCCCTACTGCCCACCCTCTGCCACCACCCCCAAACCAAATCCACTCATGTAGATCTCATCCACTTCTCGTGCACAGGGTCATCCATGTGTCCCTCCTACAGTCTTCCCCTGTTAGTTAGACTCTCTGGAGTTATGGGTTGCAGTCTGGCCATCCCTTTGCTCACATTTAGTATCCACTTATGAGTGAGTACATACTACGTTTGTCCTTCTGAGTCCGGGTTAACTCACTCAAGATGATATTTTCTAGTCCATCCATTTTCCTGCAAATTTCATGGTATCATTGTTTTGTACTGATGAGTAGTACTCCATTGTGTATATGTGTGATAATTTGTTTATCCATTCCTCAGTTGAGGGGCATCTAGGTTGTTTCCAGATTCTTGCTATTACAAATAATGCTGATATGAACTTAGTTGAGCATGTGTCCTTGTGGTAAGATTGAGCATTCCCTTGGTATATGCTTAAGAGTATATCTGGGTCTTGAGGAAGACTTATTCCCAATTATCTGAGACACCACCATACTGATTTCCAGAGTGGCTCTACATGTTTGCAATATCACCAACTGTGGAGGAGTGTTCCCTTGTTCTACATTCTCTCCAAAATAAGCTGTCTTTAGTGTTTTTGATCTTAGCCATCCTGACAGGTGTAAGATAGTATATCAGAGTTGTTTTGATTTTCATTTCCCTGATGACTAAGGATGTTGAGCAATTCCTTAAATGCTTTTCAGCCATTTGAGGTTCTTCTGTTGAGAATTCTGTTAAGCTCTGTAGCCCATTTTTAATTTTATTGGTCAGTATTATGATGTCTAGCTTTTTGAATTCTTTATATATTTTGGAGATCAACCCTCTGTCAGATGTAGGATTGGTGAAGAACTTTTCCCAATCTGTAGGCTGTTGTTTGGTCTTATTTCCCATGTCCTTTGCTCTACAAAAGCTTCTCAGTTTCAGGAAGTCCCATTTATTAATTGTCACTCTCAGTGTCTGTGCTACTGGTGTTATATTTAGGAAGTTATCTCCTGTGCCAATGCGTTCCAGACTATTTCCTACTTTCTCTTCTGTCAAGTTCATAACTGGATTTATGGTGAAGTCTTTGATGCACTTGGAATTGAGTTTTGTGCAAGGTGACAGACATGGATCATTTTGCAGCCTACTACATGTTGACATCCAGTTATGCCAGCACCATTTGTTGAAGATGATTTCTTTTTTCCATGGTACAGTTTTGGCTTCTTTATCAAATTCATATGTGAATAATCATGTGGATTAATGTCAGGGTCTTCAATTCAATTGCATTGTTCCACAGGTCATTTTTTTTGCTGGTAGCAAGCTGCTTTTTACTGTAGCTCTATAGTAGAGTTTGAGGTCAGAGATCATGATGCCTCCAGAGGATGCTTTAGTATACAGGATTCTTTTAGCTATCTTAGATTTTTTGTTATTCCACATAATATAAAGTATTGTTCTTTCCAAGCCTGTGAAGTACTGTGTTGGGATTTTGATGGGGATTTCACTGAATCTGTAGACTGCTTTTGGTTAGATTGCCATTTTTACTATGTTAATTCTACCTATCCATGAGCATGGGATATCTTTCCATTTTCTGATATCTACTTCAATTTCTTTCTTCAGATACTTAAAGTTCTTTTCATACAGATCTTTCACTTGCTTAGTTAGAGCTTCCCCAAGGTATTTTATATTTGTGGCTATTGTAAAGGGTGATGTTTCTCTGATTTCTTTCTCAGCCCCCTTTTCATTTGTGTATAGGAGGGCTACTGATTTTTTTGAGTTGTATCCTGCCACCTTACTGAAGGAGTTTATCAGCTGTGGGAGTTCCCTGCTAGAATTTTTGGGGTCACTAATATGTACTATCATGTCATCTGCACATAATCAAAGTTTGACTTCTTCCTTTCCAATATGTATCCCCCTGATCTCCTTTTTTAGTCTTATTGCTCTTCCTAGAACTTCAAGTACTATATTGAATAATTATGGGGAGAGTGTGCAGCCTTGTCTTGTTTCTGATTTATTGGAATTGTTTTGAGTTTCTCTCCATTTAATTTGATGTTGGCTGTCAGCTTGTTGTAAACTGCCTTTATTATGTTTAGGTATGTTCTTTGTATTCCTGTACTCCCTAGAACCTTTATCATGAAGTGGTGTTGGATTTTGTCAAAGGCCTCTTCAGCATCCAGTGAGATGATCATGTGTTTTATTTTCTTTCAGTTTGTTTGTTTGTATGGTGTATTACGTTGACAGATTTTTGTATGTTGAACCATCCTTGCATCCCTGAGATGAAGACTACTTGGTCATGGTGGATAATTTTTTTGGATGTGTTCCTGTATTCGGTTAGCCAGTATTTTATTGAGTATTTTTGCATTAATGTTCATCGGGGAGATTGGTCTGTAATTCTCTTTCTTTGTGGAATCTTTGTTTGGTTTGTGTATCATGGTAACTGTAGCCCTATAAAAAGAATTTGGTAATGATTCTTCTGTTTCTATGGTATGGAACAATTTGAGAGTATTGGTATTAGCTCTTCTTTGAAAATCTGGTAGAATTCTGAACTGACACCATCTGGTTGCAGCAGGAATTTTAAATGGTCTTATTAAAATCAAACCTAAGGCCAGTTATAGGGGTGAATGCTGGAAGATCAGAGAAGCAGAACAAGTCACAGCTACTCACCTAGCCAGTTCCTCAGCTGATCCTGTTTCCTCAGACTGGAAGCCTCTGAATCCTCATCCAGAATGGATCTCACCTGAACTGCTGCTAACAGTCTAAAAGCTTAACCAGCCTAGTTCCTGGTCCTCACGTCTTATATACATTTTTGCTTTCTGCCATCACTCTCTGGGATTAAAGGCATGAGTCACCATGCTTGGCTGTTTCCAATGTGGCCCTGAACTCACAGAGATCCAGAGGCATTTCTGCCTCTAGAATGCTAGGATTAAAGGTGTGAGTGCCACCATATTCTATCCTCTGTATCTAGTGGCTGTTCTGTTCTCTGTCACCAGATAAGTTTATTAGGGTGCAAAATATTTTGGGAACACAATACCATCACATCTGGTCCTGGGCTTTTTTTTGTTGGGAGAATTTTAATGACTGTTTCTATTTCCTTAGGGGTTTTTGGTCTGTTTAAATAGTTAATCTGGTCTTGATTTAACTTTGATAAGGGATACCTATCCAGAAAGTCATCCATGTCTTTCAGATTTTCCAATTTTGTAGAGTACATGTTTTTGAAGTTTGACCTGATGATTCTCTGGATTTCCTCATTTTCTGTTGTTATGTCCCCTTTTTCATTTCTGATTTTTTTATTTGGGTGCTCTCTCTCTGCTTTTTGGTTAATTTGGATAAGGGCTTATCTATTTTGCTGATTTTTTCAAAGAACCAACTCTTTGTTTCATTGATTCTTTTTATTTTTCTCTTTGTTTCTATTTTATTGATTTCAGCTCTCAATTTGATTATTTCCTGGCATCTGTTTCTCCTGGGTGAGTTTGCATCTTCTTGTTCTACAGCTTTCAGGTGTGCTGTTAAGTAACTAGTGTGAGATTTCTCCAGCTTCTTTATGTGGGCATTTAGTGCTATGAATTTTCCTCTTAGCATTGCTTGCATGGTGTCCCATAAGTTGGGCTATGTTGTACATTAATTTTCATTGAATACTAGGAAATCTTAATTTCTTTCTTTATTTCTTCTTTGACCCATTGGTGATTCAACTGGGCATTATTCAGTTTTCATGAGATTGTAGGCTTTATGTAATTTTTGTTGTTGTTGAAATCTAACTTTAAGCCATGGTGCACTGATAAAACAGAGGAGGTCCTTTCAATTTTTTTGTATCTGTTGAGATTTGCTTTGTGAACAAGCAGGTGGCCGATTTTGGAGAAGGTTCCATGGGGTGCTGAAAAGAAGGTATGTTCTTTTGTGTTAGGGTGGAATATTCTATATATATCTATTAAGTGTATTTGAGTTATAATGTCAGTTAGTTCCCTTATTTCTCCATTAAGTTTCTGTCTGGCAGACCTGTCCATTGGTGAGAGTAGGGTGTTGATGTCTCCCACTAATAGTGTATGGGGTTTGATGTGCAATTTAAGCTTTAGTAATGTTTCTTTTACAAATGTTGGTGCCCTTGTATTTGGGGCATAAATATTCTGAATTGAGACTTCATTTTATTGGATTTTCCCTGTGATAAATAGGTAGTGTCCTTCCCGATCTCTTTCAAATTTTTCTAGTTTTAAGTCTATTTTATTAGATAATATGATAGCTACACAAGCTTGATTCTTAAATGCATTTGATTGGAAAGTCTTTTCCCAGCCTTTTATTCTGAGGTGGTGTCTGTCTTTAAAGTTGAGGTGTGTTTCTTGTATGCAGCAAATGGATGGATCTTGATTTGTATCCATTCTGTTAGCCCGTGTCTTTTTATAGGTGAATTGAGACCATTGATATTGATGGATATTAATGACCAGTTATTGTTAATTCCTGCTATTTATTGGTGGTAGTGTAGTATGTTTCCCTCTTTTGGTATCTGTTGGTATGGTACTAAGTATTGCCAGTGTTTTCATGGATGTGTGTAACTTTCTTAGGTTGGATTTTTCCTTCTAGTGCTTCCTGTAAGGCTGGGTTTGTGAAGAGATATTGTTTAAATCTGGTTTTATCATAGAGTATGTTGTTTATTCCGTGTATATTGATTGAGAGTTTTGCTTGGTATAATAGTCTGGTTTGGTATCTATGGTCTCTTAGTATCTGCATAATGTCTGTCCAGGACCTTCTGGCTTTTAGAGTCTCCATTGAGATGTCAGATGTTATTCTTATGGGTCTACCTTTATATGATACTTGGCCTTTTTCCTTTGCATCTCTTAATATTTTTTCTTTATTCTGTATATGTAGTGGATTGATTATTATGTGGTGAGGGGACTTTTTTTAATTCAGTCTGTAACTTTGTATTTTTATTGGCATTCCCATCTTTAGTTTGGGAAAATTTTCTTCTATGATTTTGTTGAATGTATTTTCTGTGCCTTTGAGTTGGTATTCTTCTCCTTCTTCTATCCCTATTATTTTTAGGATTGGTCTTTTCATGGTGTCTCAAATTTCCAGGACATTTTGGGTCATGGCCCTGTTTTGGCTTTAGTGTTTTCTTTGACTGATGATTCTATTTCTTCTTTCATATCTTCAATGCCAGAGATCTACTCATCTATCTTTTGCATTCTTTTGGTTATCCTTGCATCTATAGTTCTAGTCTGTTTACTCAGATTTCTACTTCCAGCCTTACCTCAGTTTGTTTCTTCTTTATTGACTCCATTTCAGTTTTGAAATCTTGAACTGTTTTCCTCACTTGTTTAATTGCTTTCTCTTTGCTTTCAAGGGATTTCCTGATTTCCCCCCATATTTTGTTTGACTTTTCCTCAATTTCTTTAAGGAAATTTTTCATTTCCTCTTTTAAGATCTCTAATATTGTATGAAATTCATTTTATAGTAGATATCTTCTGTTTCTTCTGTGTTGTGATTTTCAGGTCTTGCTGATGTAGGTTCTGAGGGAGCCATATTGGTTTTATGTTGTTGACTGTATTTTTTCACTGGTGTCTATCCATGTCTTTCTCCACTTGATGCAAGTGGTGTCTGTGACTTAGGGAGCCTCTCTTGGTCTGATTGATACTCTTGATCCAGTGGGAGCTCTTGGTCTAGTCAATGCTGATGGACTCTTTGTCTTAGGGACCAGCTCTTAGTCCCCTGGCATCAGTGAGCTCTGTCTCAGGGAGAAGCTGCTGTCTTAGTGTGCGGTAGATGGTGGTAGTCTGACCTGTGTGCAGGAGTTCTGCCTACCAACTGGCCTCTTAGTCCTGTTGGGTGCTGGCAGGCTCTGTCTCAGGGAACAGTTGCAGTCTCAGAGGGTGGGTGGGATTTGGGGCAGGTGGGACTTGGGTTACAGGGTCTGATCAGGGATGGTGGTAGTCTGTCCTGTGTGTAGGAGTTCTGCCTGCCAACTGGCCTGAAACTAGAAATGCAATGTTGTGTGTCTAGGGGCACATGTTTGTGCCCATGGGCCCAAAGCCTAGGGTCTGAGGTGTTCGTGTATGAGGATAAAGATTCACCTCTTATTCTAGTCTGGTGCTTGCAGGCTCTGTCTCAGGGACCAGTTGCAGTCTCCCCTCCTTTGATTTCTTGTCTTTATTTTCCTACATGATGGCTGTATGATTTATGATGACATAAGCTCATTCCTTCCCTTATTGCTTTTGATTATGATGTTGGTCACATCTGTAGATAACAACCTAGGAAAATTTCAAATTCTTCTCATGAGAGGATTGATGTAGGGTCTGCACAACTGCAACCATAGCCACACATACAGTTACACATACACACATGTTCTCTCTCTGTCTCTCTCTCTCTGTCTGTGTCTTTCTCTGTCTATGTCCCTCTCTATCTCTCCTTCTCACACAAACACACACACACACACACACACACACACACACACACAAACAGAAAGAGAGAGAGAGACAGAGAGACAGAGAGAGACAGAGAGAGTGAACACTCATTCCTAAATAGGATGTCTACATCAAATCCATTACATCAGTGCTCAGGAAACATTGAAGAGGAGGAGGCAGAAAGAAGAGTGTAAGAGACTGAAGGGATGGAGGAAACCAGGAAAATGACTCTTGTAGAAGAAAGTGAAGGAACAATTTGCTAGTCAGACAGTAGTGGCTCATGCCTTCATGCTTTTAATCCCAGAACTCAGTAAGCAGAGGCAGGTGGATCTCTGTGAGTTCGAGGTCAGACTGGTCTACATAGTGAGATCCAGGAAAGGTGCAAAGATACACAGAGAAACCCTGTCTCAAAAAAAGAAAGAAAAAAGAAGAAGAAATTAAATGTCATAGACATATAATCTTCAATCAACATGTAAAAAGGTGGCCCAAATAGACACTTTTGAAAAAAATGAATGAAAGAAACACAAATGGTCAATAAATATTTTAAAACATGGGCATGGCCCTAGACACCATGGTAGTTTAAATTAAAACTACTTTGAGATACCACTTCAGCCCTCTCCCCAGTAAGTTTGGCTGCCGTCAACACATCTGACAGCAAACATTGGAGAAGATGGTGAGAGGAAGCAGCCCCTATTCACAGTTGGTGTGGATGCAGACTAATTCAACCACTGTGGAAATCATTTGGCAATTTCTCAGAAAATTAAAACTGGATCTACTATATGACTCGGCTATCTTTCTCCAGAGTATATATCTGGAGATTGCTATACCATGCCTAGAGATAACTGCACCCCAATGTTCATTACTACTTTGTTGACTACATCAAAGTATTATAATCAACATAGTTGTTAATCAACAGTGCAAACATTATGTGTAATATATATGTGTGTGTTTGTGTGTATGTTTGTGTGTGTGTATGTTTGTGTGTGTGTGTATGTATAATAAGGGAATGTTTTGAATCTTTAAATAATATTGAAAGTATAAAGTTTTCTGGGAAATGGATTATATAGAATATATGATATTAAGTGGGGTGATGCAATCTTTGAAAGGATAAAAGCATATTTTTTCCTCATATACAGAATCTAGACAATTATGAATGTGTCTGCACGTGTGTGTCTGTGTATAAAACAAATGTACATGTGGATACAGTATACACATGTTTTAAACACATTTGCGTGTCTATGTATAAAACAAATGTACATGGGGTACAGTATATCCTATGGAAAAGAGAACAAGAAAGGCTAAATACTTGGGGATGAGGAATGACTGAATGCATCAAATGAATATGAACTATGAAAGAAGATATGGGTAAATGTTTATTTAGTTTTAATTCTGTCATGAATTTATTTATTTTTGGCTTCAGATCATCGCATTTTATGTAGAAATTATAATATCCAATGTGAAGCTCCATGTCTTCTATTCCAAGTGGCCACTCTAAAAGAATCATTAAGACAATGTTAGTAAAGAAGTGCATGTGTCATATTCCAAATAACATTGTTACATTTTTCCAAGCTTCATAGCTTCAGTTTTTTTTTAAATATGGTTTAAAAGCCAGGAAATATAAAAAAAAATGATGTTAAATTTTCATTATTCTACATACTAACTTTAAGTCATCAGGATTTAGGTGTTAGTAATGCAAGGGATTTTATTTTGGATTGCTTCTTCAGAAAATAAAGCTACATTGGTTTACTGTACTCTATTTAGAACAATTCTGGACAAAGATTAAAAAGGACTAATCAGTTCTGCAAAGCACAAATTCGACATTTGCCTCAAACTGTGAAAGAAAGAAAAAGGAAAGCCATTTGGAAACTTAACGATATTCCTTGTCTTTAGTGTCTGATCCTGTATAGATCTCTCACTCATCACTAAAGTTTACTTTAGAATAAATTAGGTAGGAAACTAGATATGAAGCTTTAATTGTATTGAATTACTGAGGTAAGGACTGTAAGATAATGATGCTAGAGTGGAACCAAAAAATTTTTAAATGAAATAAGTTTTTGAATTATGTCAAAATATGGAACAGTTGTATATTTTGTTAATGTCTCTGTAAGAGAGTCAATCAGAAATGGAACTCTAAAATTATTTTAATGTAATCAGTATAATACAAAATGGATTTATGTCATAGTTAGGAAATCATTTTTTAAAATGACCCTCATTGTACAAAAAATCACTATTGTTATATTTTATTTAAATATTAGCTTCCTATCACACAAATATATTTCAAATATGCAAAGTGCATTGCTGCAATATCCTTTTTCTAAGTCTCAATGTCTTGTTTTAGAATAATACTGTAATATGTTTTCCAGAGGAAGCCCATAAGTGCCTCTACGCTAGAAGTTCAATATCTTAAAATGTTCAGCAAATTGCAAAGAAATATATCTAAAGGCGGCATACACTTGAAAAGAAAATATATCAGTGTTTTTAATATTTTCTGTTCTTGTCTCCAGGATTTTCCCTCTAGCCAAATAGCAATGTACACCTACATTACAGTTTCTCAAATTTCAGCCATTCTGTACAGTTGCCACTTTCCAATGCAGAGACTTCTGTGGTAGATACAGCATTATATGTTGCAGAGAACTTTCCTGAGAAAAGTAGTATGTGGATAAATAATACATCTTGGCCTTTTTCTCTCGCCCCTGCAAGGAGATTTCTGTCTGGGATCACACTGAAGTCCTCTCACTGTGTGTCTTGCCCAGTAGTAAGTGGTAGTGTCCTCAGCTTTCAGGCTGTTCATTTGCAGGTAGAGGGTGTTTTTGGAATCATCTCTGGAGATGGTGAACCGGCCTTTCACAGATGCACTGTACTCTGTTGTGTAACCATTAGCTTTGTTTCTACTCACTGCAATCCATTCCAGTCCATTCCCTGGAGCCTGGCAGATCCAGTCCATATAATAGTCACTGAAGGTGAATCCAGAGGCTGCACAGGAGAGTTTCAGGGAACCCCCAGGCTGTACCAATCCTCCTCCAGCCTCCACCAGCTGCACTTCACATTGGATATCTGTAATAGTAGAGAACTGTGGTCAGGAAAATGTCACACACACACACTCTCCCTCCTACTCATGTCCACCTCTTACCCATGCTCCCACACACACAGCGTCTTATTCCCCTAAATAACCTTTTACAAGAGTTACAAAGAAAATGCAATTCAGCCACAGCTTCATGGTGAGAAGTCTGTGTTCAGTGCTAATCCCTGAATGGTAAGACCAGGGAACTCAGGACTGAGCTCCTCTGCAAGAGCTACAGGGTCATGTCAGGGTTCATTTTATATGAGCAGAGGGAACCTAACTTTCATTTCTTTCTGCTATATCATCAGCTCTAGGGTTGAAGTAGAAGATGGTGCAGATGTTAGTACAGAAGGCAGAGATGAAATGGGTGAGTTGGGCAGGCCTGGCAGAGTTACAATATTGCTTATTATGTACATTTGATAAACTATTCAGTGCTTTGTGATTTAACCATGACCGCAAATCTGCTTCATAATTATAATATTTTGAAAATTTAAGGGATAATTGAAATAATGCTCAGTTATCATTGAGCAGAAATATTAAAGTCAAGAAACTCCTTTGAGTACTTAGCTCAGTAGTATGCACAAGTTCCTAGACTTGATCCTCTTTTTTGATGAATATACATCTCCAGTATTTGGTAAGTGGCAAAGCTTATTGAAATCCCATTTTATGCTTATTTGGCTAGCATAAAATTTTCTGTTGTGTATTTATCATTGTAGTCATCAAATCACATTTAATTTTAATATCTTTAAAGGAAGCTCAAGTTCCATGTGTGGGACTACCAAGGAGTCCACTTCCAGGACCCTAGCAACACGTGGATGTCCTTCCAGATATCTAGCTCTCCTTGAAGATATGACAGACACTTCAACGGTGTTTGGGCAGTAAGTCACAGAGTGAGGTCTTGACATAACATCTTTCTACATGAGAATAGAAAGTTTGACTTACAATTTTTCACTTGCAGAATTTATTCTGTATGAAGGAAACAACTTGGTTGTGGCTTTTGGGACCTGTGATATGTGGTACTACTATTTCTGTAGTTTTCCCAGGAAAGTAACTAACATTCAAAGAAATAAGTACAGATCTGTTTTAGTTTTGCTTTGGAAACCTCAGGGAAAAAGAAAACAACTTCTCAGGGTGTCTGGTATGTTTCCTGTATTAAAGGATAATCATATTAAGTGAGATGAAGAAAGCCATGAAGAGGTGAAGAAATGCCCTTGCTGGCCACTATCTGTACCTGTTTTTTGGATTCCCACAATTAGTGAGGTGTTGGCACTATGTGGTGACTTTCACAGGCCCTCAGAAGGGTTGCTAGGAGTGGTATAATTGAGTATATTGCCTTATTTCTATTTTTAAAGAACTTCCATATTGATTTCTACAATTTCTGAACCAATTCACATTCCAGGATGAAATGTGTTACTTTCTTTGTGTCGTTACTGTTATTTGACATTTGATTTCTTGATAAAAACCATTCTGATTTGAGTGAAATGGATTAAAGACATACTTTACATTTTCTACTCTCTGGTGCCTAAGGATATTGAACATTGTTTCATATATGTATTGGCCATCCATATTTCTTCTTTGGAGAATCATCTGTGGTTAATTTTTATTTTCATTTTTATTTTGTTTTTCGAGACAGGGTTTCTCTGTGTAGCTCTGTGCCTTTCCTGGATCTCGCTCTGTACACCAGGCTGGCCTCGAATTCACAGAGATCTGCCTGGTTCTGCCTCCCAAGGGCTGGGATTATTTTGAAATATCATCTCAACCAAGGAATGACGGATAATACTGAGAAAATAAGTGACAGCAAATTCTACGGATGTGTTTGAAGTGGAAACTTTCATCATTGTTGGTCGGAAAGTGAATGCAGATGCAATTGAAATCAGTGTGATGGCTACTCAGAGAAATAAAATATAAAATGAAAATAAAAAATTCATAATAATTATGGAATAGAATCTTCCTCAATGTCCATGTACTGATGAAGAGAAAATAGAAATATGGTAAATATACACAGCTCAATTGCACTTGCCAGTGAAGAAAAAGGAAATCAATTTTCAGGATAATCGTTAAAAACCGGAAACATTTTTGAGTGAGGTGACCCAGGCTCAGAAAGGGAAACTTCACATTTTCTCACTCGTATGAGTACCTTGCTTTTAAATCTTTGATGAATGGGTTTTAATTTGGTACAGTTATATATATTTGTATAACTTGAAAACCACTTATAATAGGCAGGTCCAATGTGAATTTTAAATAGTTTTGTCAAATAATATCTGGGAAGTTTTCATTGTGTATGTAATATACTTTAATGATAACCAGGCTCGATCAATGCCACCAGACACTTCCCAGAACCATAAATAATTCTCCCTCCCAAGTTCATGTTCTCTTTTCATTTAACTAAAACCCACCACAGAGTCCAACTAGTGCTATAATGTGTCCCTGTGCGCAGGACCATCCTCTAGGGAATGGACAACTTATCAGATTCCATCCTCACAAAGAAGACTGACTCTCCCTCAGTAGCAACATCTATTAAAAGGTTACAGCCAGTGGCAGGACCTCGAAACTTTTTTGCCATTCATGCTGGAATTTTAGACTAGCTTGATTTTGTGTAGGTGGTGTGTAAAAAGCCACTGTTCCTATGAAACCAAGTGTCCAGTGGTTGTGTCACATCTGGAGTGTCAACATTTCACAGAACTCCTTCCCATCCTGTGGCTCTTAAATTCTTTCCATTCCCTGTTCCATGATATTCCCTAAGCCTTTGATTGGAAGTTAATGCAGATGACCTATGTACTTACTTTACAGTGTTAGCATGTCTTCCCTGTGAGAAATAATTGCTCACATTTAGAGGTCATTGAATGCAAACTCTTTAATAATAGCACACAACTACTTCTGGTTAATTCAGAAAAGAGATCCAGCCTCTCAGACAGAGACATTTACCACCTTATATAGACCTGAGACTTATACAATCCACACATACCGCCATCCTTGAATCTCTCTTAGGTCCCAGGTTACACTTTGAACAATTTAAAGGGAGCAAGCAGACTGCAGAGATATGCTCAGGATCATTTCTTAAGCACACTCGTGTGGTTCTTCTCCAACAGTTGTTACCTAGGATCATGTTGCCCACATGGAATTATATGGAAAAGGACTTAATGGTGGTGTCATCTGCTCTGGCCAGAGCTTCCCTATAGAGGCATATTCTTTAATTTGGGAAAGAGCTCAGTGGCTGGTTATAAATCAAGATAGTCTTCTTTCGTTGTGGAAATGGAGCCTCATTGCAGGTCAGCCCTCATGAGCAAACATTACAGAAGTTGTTTCCTAGAAACTCTAAACTTCAATTATGCTACAAACTTTTCTAGTAAGCCAGGTCACTGTACCACTCATCTTACCATCAGACTAGTGGCCGTGTTCCTTCTGCTAATTTCTATTTTCTGTAACTTACGTTTTTCTAAGTTAGTTGATGTTGAAGCCTTGATAGCATCAATTTTATTACTTCAGGTTTCTCCTGCATCACTTCTGGGTGCTCAGAGTCACATATTCTCAGTGTGTGCACAAGCTATGAGCTAATACCGTTTTTCTGACCCATGGGAAGAAAACCTTCTCTGACCATGTTTGACAGCAACACAAACCTATGTGTGTGAACATAGATGTGTGGAAGGCAGTGTGACAGTACTGCCATTTAAAACAAGAATACCAGCAGTTTTTACATCCTTAGGGCCCAGGACCTTCCCAAACATGGACTTCCAACAGAGCTACAATATCAGAAACTCAGTCCCTCCTGTGGGACAAAACTCAAACACAACAAGAAAGTAATTTGATTTGCCTGATACCCCAGCCACATCCTGAGACTCAGAGACCAGTACCCAGCTTCCATACTGCACTGGAACTCCCACCTGGACCAGAGGTGAGTGCCTGGGGCACACCCAGAGAGGCACGCACCTGAGTCCCAGCCCTGGGCACTAGCCATTCTGGGGAAGACCTGCCCAATAGTCCCCATATTCTGGCCATAGGGCAGGACCCCCCATCCACACCAGGAAGGTTCCCCCTCTCCAAGACCCTCCTGTGAACCCTACAAACGCAAAGCCATGCCCCCACACCCATCTACCAGAGACCCCAGCCACTTCTGGAGATTTAGAAACCACCCTGAGCTTCCATCCAGCCCTGGAACAACCATCTGAACTAGAGCTTATATCCTTCCCCAGGACTCCTATCTGGACAAGAGGAGCTTCCATCTGGAGAAGATAAGGAGACCCCAGGGGCTTCCTGAGACTCAGAGTCCAGCCCCCAGCTCCTATCCGGCCAGCACTCTCATCTGGACCAGCACTCCCATCTGGCCCAGAGCTTCCAGCTGTAGCAACTTAGGCATATACCCAAGGAATGCTCAATCATACCACAAGGTCATTTGCTCAGCTATATTCATATCAGCATTGTTTGTAATAGCCAGAACCTGGAAACAACCTAGATGCTCTTCAACTGAAGAATGGATAGAGAAAATATGGTACATATACACAATGGAGTACTACTCAGTAGAGAAAAACAATGACATCATGAGGTTTGCAGGCAAATGGATGGATCTAGAAAAAATCATCCTGAGTGAGGTAACCCAGACTCAGAAGGACAAACATGGTATGTACTCACTCATAGTAGGATACTAGATGTAAAACAAAGATGACTAGACTGCTACACAACTCCAGGGAGGCTATCTAAAAAATGGGACCCTAGGAAAGACACAGGACTCACCCAATGACAGATAAATGGATGAGGTCTACATGATCAACCTGGACAACAGTGGAAGTAATGAAGGGCAAGATTTGAGTGAAAAAAGCTTAGAGGTGCAAGAGATTCCAGCTGGATCAAGAACAGAAAGGGAGAACAAGGAACAACAGAACATAATAAATGATGACCACATGAGAACAGGAATCGGCAGAGTGCTGGAGGAGTTCCCAAAAATCCACATTGATACATCCTCTGTAGACTGCTGGCCTTGGTAGAGAGAAAGCCTGATCTGAACTAGTCTGGTGATCAGATGGCCAAACATCCTAACAGTCATGCTGAAACTGTCAACCAATAACTGAAGGAAGTGGATGCAGAGATCCTTGGCCAGGCCCCAAGTGGAGCTCTTGGAGACCTATTGTTGAGAAAGATGAGGGACTGTAAGAGTGTGAATTGTTGAGCCCAAGATTGGAAAAACACAGGGACAAATAGCCAAAGGAATGGAAGAACAGGAATTATGAACCAAAGGCTGTGGAGCCCCCAGCTGGATCAGGCCCTCTGGATAAGTGAGACAATTGAATAGCTTGAACTGTTTGGGAGGCACCCAGGCTGTGGGACTGGGACCTGCCCTTAGTGCATGAGCTGGTTGTTTGGAATCTTGGTGTTATGCAGGGTCACTTTTCTCAGCCTGAAAGGAGGGGACTGGACCTGCCTGTACTGAATCCACCAGGTTGAATTGAATCCGCAGGGGAGTCTTGGCTCTGGAGGCAATGGTAATGGAGGGGAGGGGCTGGGGGGAAGGTGGGATCGGGAGCAGGACGGGGGAGGACAGGGGAACCCATGGCTGATGTGCAAAATTAAAGCACGAATATTATAAATAACAAAAAATAAATAAATTAATTAATAAACATCATGCCACTATTGAACCAGTGGTTTCATCTTACTGGTAGCTTGATATTGACAGCATCAACCTAGATTTATAAGAAAATGTAAGTCACTCTGCTATTGTTTTTTTTGCTATAATCATTGTTCTAGAGCTCCCCAAGGAACAAGTTCCTGCTGTTTTTCTTGGTTATTCCCCAGATCAAGATGGTAAGACCTCCTTCATTAAGAAGTCATACATTCTGGATACAGGACACAAGTCACTCAAGCTGGAATGGATTTGGAAATGCCCTTCTTGTGGACTGATGTTTGTATTTCCAAAAGATCCTATGCAGAGTACAGAGAATGAAAAGTCATCAATAGTGTTTCCCAGATGTGCACAATCTACAACACTTACTTGGCAAGACAGATGTGTTCACTGTCAAACTAATGGCAAGGCTCTTTTGGGGTAACCAAACTTTCTTTTATTTGAAATTGAGTGATGAGACAAAGGAGGTAATACATTCCTGGTTATCATTTTTTCAATAAAAATAAAATTTTTATAAATATATCCTGATCACAGTTCTCCACTTATCTCCTCTTGAATCTAATCTTACTCTCTTATTTTAGACAACAAACAAGGAAATAAAACAAAACTTAAACAAACAATAATAGAAGAAAAGATAAAAACACAAGAAGCATAGACACACACACAACACCAACAAAAACAACAACAGCAACAACAACAGAAAACTCATGATAAGCAAAAGACAAGGTAAAAACAAAAAATAAAACAAAGCCAAAAAACCAAAAACAAAACCAAAAAAAAACAAAATGGCAAACAAACAACAACCATCCCCCCAAATGCTAACAAAGCCTATGAGACAAAACATCTAAAAATATCAGTTTGTTTTATGTTTGCCCTTTGCCGCTGGGCATGGGGCCTGCCCTTAGTTGTGGCTTATGTGTTCACAGAGTTGCTATTGGAAGAATCTACTTTTCCTTTGTTTATTTATTATTATTTTCCTTTTGTCATTTGGACACATCCATATTAGGGACGGGGGCTTGTGTTACATTTTCTTCTCAGCACTGGGGCCTCACATAGCTTGTACCTGTGCAGGACTTTTTCATTCTGCTGTACTCAGTGAGTTCATGTGTGTCAGTCCTGTTGTATTGGAAAACAGCTGCATTTTCAGGTGTTTTCAATACACACTGCTCCTCATATTCTTTCTCCCACACCTTCTGCATTGATCCCTGAGCCCAGCGTGGAGGAGTTTGATGAAGACATTCCATTTAGCACTGAAAATAGACAACTGTGGAGTGCTAAGCACTAAATGAAACATGGAGAGCAGCTGCTCCAAGGATTAAGGTACATCATGGAAGATGAGATGGATAGATTGTAAGATCCAGAACAGGGAGAAGAATGCCACAAAATGGTATCTTTTGATGTGGCAAGGCCATCACAACCACTAACACTTAGAGGATTTGGGCACCATCCCTAGGAATCTGGTTCTTGGCTGCATAAGATAGATAGCTTAGCATGAGCCAGTCAGCAGCTCTAGTTTTATCAGTTATTTTCACAGATATTATATGTATTTTTGTAATATTTGTGCTTTGTATAAGTGGCATTTGATTTTGTCTTGAAGATATTTTTAATATAAAAGTCTGTAAATAACAAAACTAGGTTTAGGGTGCTGCCTGTTGTACTGGGATCATCTGGGACACCAGAAGCATTAAAACAATGTGGCTTTACCTCCCATGTGATTGAAGCAAAAATGTCTACAGGACACATCAAGTAGAGCAGAGACTCACACATGTCTAGCCTTTTCATATTGTAGATGAGGATACTTCTCACTCTTCATGTTGAGCAAGGGCATGATAATGGTTGGGAAAAGTTAAATCAATGGTTTTCCTCATTGTTCACAAGAATCATACATGAAAGTATGTACCTTTGAATCACACATTTTATGAGGTAAAGCTGCTCTCACACATAGAAGCTGTTCTATGAAAATGACAGCTTTTCTTTTGTTATGGAGGTGATGAATGGAAAACAAGTAACTGTTGTCTCCTTTGCTGTCATGTTAGGGTTAATGTGGGGACTCTTGCATAGAGGGTCACCTAGGGTGACTGTTTTCTGAAGCAAGGTTCAGTTGCAGGCAAGTAATTACCAGGTAGAGAAACAACATGACTCACAGAGAATTGGGCCCTGAGCCCTAAAGCTCGCTGGTCAGCAGGAGACACTATGCCATTCTCACCAAAGTGGCATGCTATGGTAGAACAGAATGTGGTGAGTCCTTCCTCCACAGAATAGTTGATTTAGCAGAAAGATTCCCAGATTAACCAGGTCCTTTCACAGTTATTAAGTGTCTATGAAAAGAGACAGAGGAAGAAATCACAGAAATTAGAACCTACCATTATCCAATAACATTCCCCAAGTTCCTACAAAAGCTACAGCCTGGGCCTCAGCTGAATTTAAGGTAAGTGGTTTATGTCTGTGTAGAACAAAGCTCAGAAGTTTTTATAGATGAAAAAGTATAATCGCCAATGTGATGATGAACATAATTGATTAAATAATTCAATCATGTAAAATTACAAATGAATCAGGTCTGTGCCTGATGTGCACATTTCTCAGTGAAAGCAGGAAGATTGGAGATCTGTTAAGGTGCATGGGTAACTGAGTGTGGCTTCACCTCTGTCGTGGTTCTTCAAACCCAAAACACTGTCATAATCAGCATACCACCGGGGCTTTGCCATGAATCTAACGAGAGAGAATACTGCAGACCTTTGTAAACATTTGATCATGGTAACCCCAGCAGCATCATTTCTGCCACCAGAGATGATTCTCTGCATTTAATTCCTATTAGACTGTGTTTTACACATTTTTTTAAAAATTGCATAACAACAGAACTATGTTTTCATAGATGTCACAGACATGTATAGAATATAAATGTAGAGAGGATTTTGAGTTGTCATTAGATGGAGTGAAAGTTGAGGCCTCAGAACCAGCACTCATGTCTGCAACCTGTGCCTGCTGTCTGTTCTCAATGTGCGCTCTGCGCCCCCTGCTGGTTCTGAGCTCTCTTGCAGGGATGTTTGTGCAGGATTCACACTGAAGGCTTCTTTCTCACTGTGATTCTAGCACAATAATAAAGGGAGGTTTGGGGCTACTAAACTACTCATTTCCCAGTATACGCTGCTTTTGGAATCATTTCTTGCGATAGTGAAATGCCTCTCGTAGACTCTGCATAGTATGTTGCATAGTTATGAGCTTTTGTTCCAATTTGAGCAACCCATTCCAGTCCCTTCCCTGGAGCCTGGCAGAACCAATTCATCCAGTAGTCACTAGATGTGAATCCAGTGGCTGAACAGGGCAGTTTTAAGGAACTTCCAGGCTGCATGAAGTCTCCCCTAGACTCCACCAGCTGCACCTCACGCTGGACACCTGCAAAGACGGAAAAGCCTGTCAGTAGACTGCCACAAATGTCCACTGACCCTCACACTCATGTCCACTCATACACTGAGTATCTTTCCTTATCTACAAATTACCTTTTAAAAGAGCAACAAGGAAAACCCAGATCAGTTTCGACTCCATGCTGAATGTTCTGTGTCCAGTGATAATCACTGTACGGGAGGACCTGTGAATCTAGATCTGGGTGACTCTGTCAGAGCTGTAGGGTCAGCGCTGGTTTTCATGAGCAGAGAGGAACATTATCTGCATGTGTTCTGCTATAACACGAGCTCAGGAGTGGGCATCTTGGAGGACACAATTAATAGTGCAGATATCTGAGATGAAATAAGGACTAAAGTGGCATTTATAGCATCAAAGCATCACTTATTGTCCTGGGGACGTTGTTCAATTGATAGAGAAATGTTGAGCATGCCAGAAGCTCTGTGTTCATTCTCAGGAGAGAGGTGGGGCAGGAGAATTACATGTTTGAGTTATGCTAGGGCAATATGAAAAAAGAAAAGGGAAGGAATGAAGAAAAGAAAAATTATTTAGTATGAATTTATAGTATAAATAGAAATACAACTTTGCAGCCTTATTCTATTGTGCACTGTACATGTAAACTCCTCTTTTGTTTTAGCAGAAGTTATTAAATAAATTAATAGGGAATTATGCCATGAAAAACTAAAACATGATAATTTTAGGGGACACTATATAAGATTCAGTGAATAATGAATGCATACATTAAATTGAATTAACCATAAGTGGCTGAGGCCATAGCGCAACAGTACAATATACTATACATAATGTTCAAACTTTGATTATCAAAAAGAAAAGAGCTTCATTCCAGAAATATAAATACTATCTGAGACTATTTTTGATAAAAAAAAAAAAAAACACTCTCAAGCCCTGTGTTTACCCCTCAGCTCCTCCACAGCTGACCTCCCCCACCAACCAATACATGTCTGTCCCCACCCGAGGGCACTCCCAACTCTTCTGTGACCTCCTTAAGGTACCAGTAGGCCTACTTCTTTCCATGCTATATCCTTCTGCCCTCCAAATCCTCAAGTACTTACTTTTGTCTCACTACTAGTTAGTCTTTTTCCCTCCCAGAAAAGTTTCACCCAGCCCTTGGAGACCTGCCTTCCCTGAACCATTAGATAGTCCAGCTTCTTCTGCTCTCAAGCCCACTCTCTTCCTGTGACTGTCCTTCCCTTCCTATCATGATGTCCTTGATCTTCTCTATAGCTTTATACGGCCTTCTTCATGGTCTTTCTTCTCTTACTGCTAAGTAGACATTGCTCTGATTTACCCAATAAGTTTCTGACTCCTCCAGTTTCTTTCCTCTATGTGATACCAGACTGCATTGCTTTTCTAGAGTCATTCATCCCTGAGCCTCCAATTGTGCTTGCAACTTCCCCAGCTTTAAGATAGCTTCTCCCCCAACTCAACATCTCATAGGCACTTAGAAATGTAAAGTCAAGTTATCATTCACTTAGTAAAAGTCAATTAGAAAAGTTTAAAATGTGCATGAGTAGAATATAGAAATACTGTGGGTCACCTAGAAGAGATGTAATAAATCTTTGCATATTAGTTATTGGACAAGGGGAAGAATATGAAAGCAAAGGCTTAGAGAATATTTTCAATACAAACATAGATAAAATTTCCTAGTCCTGTGGAATGAGATACCCATCTAGGTACAAGGGGACTACAAATAGAACACCGAACTGGAGCAGGAAAGATACTCCCCAATTCTAATAAATACTCCTGAGTTCTAATAAAACACCATAAAAAAAAACAAAGCACAGGAATTATTTATTCATCCAAATAATAATTCTTTATACTAAGGGTCTCAATATCACAATAAAAGAATTCAGTTCACATATTGGATAGAAAACAGGACCATTCTTGTCGCTGCCTCTGATAAACAGACCCCACCATCATGCCAGACACACCTTAGTTTAAAGGTGTAAAAAGGTACTCTAAACAAAAGGACCCAAGAAACAAACAAAGTAGTTATTTTAATATGTGATATAATTGATGCCAACCCAAAACTAGTTAGAAGAGATGAAGATTTCTTCATACACATTAAAGGAAGAATCCAACAAAAGAACAATAAAATTTTAAATATATATGTGGCAAAATCTGCACCAAATTTCTTTAAAAGACATACTATTAGTTCTAAAAGCACAGATTAATACCAATGTTGTGACTTTGGGTGGACAGCATGTAATTTACAGATGATTACCAAGCATTCCACCAAAATACTGAAGAATATATTCTTCTCAGCAGCACATGATATTTTCTTTAGAGTTGTCCAGGGACGTGGCTCATTTTAATGTCAACTTGAAGTAAGCTAGAGTTATTTTGGAAGAGTAAACCTCAACTGAGAATATTCTCCAAACTACTGGCTGGTCAAGTAAGCTAGAGTTATTTTGGAAGAGTAAACTTCAACTGAGAATATTCTCCAAACTACTGGCTGGTGGGTAATTCTGTGGGTATTTTCCTGATTGATGATTGGTGTGGATGTGCCTATTCCATCAGGTGGTGCCACTCCTGGGTTAGTGGTCATAGGAATCATAAAAACCAGGCTGCTTAAGTCATGCAACCAAGCCAGTGAACAGAACTCCTCCATGGCTCTGCATCAGTTCCCACCTACAGATTCCTGTCCTAAATTCCCTCAGTGATGGACTGTTACCTGGAAAAAAAACATGAAATAAGTCCTTTTTTATCTCAACTTAGTCAAGTCAAGATATCTAATCACAGAGTGCCAACTTAATTAAGACAACCACATTTTAGAATATAATGAAAGACACAACAAATAGAGAAAATTTGAAATAACTTCCAGCATTTTTGCTGTTCACAATGGAATAAAACTATATATCAACGATTAAAAAAACCTTCAGATTCATAATTTCATGGAGATTAAGCAATGCACTGTTGAGTGACAGCTATGTCGAGACAGAAATCAGGACATTTATAAATGACAAGAATTAAATAAAATGAAAATACAGCGTACAATATTGCTAAGTTATTAAATAAAAATGTGAAAAATCACTGTTTAATAATTAGTTATGTACTTTATTGAGGCCTTGAAAGACCAAGAAGAAGCCAAACCCTAAAACAGTAAACGGGAAAAGATAATGAAATCTATTCTGACATTAATGAAATGGGAATAAACAAAATGACAGTTCAAAGAATCAGTGAAAACAGTGACTGGGTCTTTGCAAAGATAAACAGCATTGACAAAGGTTAAGAAAATAACCAAGAGGAAGCAGGAGGTATAATTTAATAAATTTCAAAATGAAAATGAAGACGTTCACTGGGCAGTGGTGGCACATACCTTTCATCCCACTAGTAGGAGGCTAGAGGCAGATGGATCTCTGACTTAGAGGCCATCCAGGTGTACAGAGCAAATTTCAACACTACAGGGATACACAGAGAAACCTTGTTCTGAATATTCAAACATAAAATTACAAAAAGGAGGCCTCAAAACAAACATAAATGGAATTTTCATAAATCATAAGGACATACTTCAATACTTTACAAGCCACTATAGAATTAAATTGGAAAAGCTAACTGGAGTGGATGAACTTATATGTGTCTACACAGTAAAACTAAAACAAGATAAAATTATTTATGGGCATTTTAAAGATTAAACTAAAGAAAGAAATTAAAACAGTTTTCACATGATGGTTGCCATTGTGTGTGTGCACGTGTGGGGTACTTGAGTTACAACTGTAGGTATCATGTTATTACATTAATAGTCTAAGTTAAATGACATCAAACCACTGGTCCTTCATGCATAAGAGCTTCAGGATAGGAAGTGGTCTGATGTCAGATCTTCAGGGTTATGGTGTCCACTGTCCTCCCATCACTCAGAGCCCTGAGGGTGTGGGACATCCACATTGCTTGAGAGCTGAGTCTCAGGACAAGTATACTTCACACTCCTTCATGAGAAAAAAGTGTCTGTTCCTAATTTTCTTCTTGATTTTATTATTATTATTATGATGATGATGAAGATGATGATGATGATGATGATGATGATGATGATGATGTGTTTTAGTATTATACATCAGCGATGGGTTTCCCTGTCCTCCCCCTTCTGCCCCCAATCCTACCTTCCTCCCAGCCCCTCCCCTCCATTCCAACGTCCTCCAGGACAAAGACACCCCTGGGGATTCATTCAAACCTGGTGGATTCAGTACAGGCTGGTCCTGTCCCCTCCTTCCAGACTCAGCATGTGTCCCTGTGTAAACCCAAGGTTCCAAACAGCCAGCTCATGCACTTAAGACAGGTCCTGGTCCCACAGACTGGATGCCTCCCAAACAGATCAAGCTATTCAATTGTCTCACTTATCCAGAGGTCCTGATCTAGCTGGGGTCTCCAGCTGTTGGTTCATAATTCATGTGCTTCCATTTGATTGGCTATTTGTCCCTGTGCTGTTTGCAATCTTGGATTCAACAATTCACGCTCTTGCAGTACCTCCTCTTTCTCAACAGTTGGGCACCTGAAGCTCCATCTGGGGCCTGGCTGAGGATCTCTGCATCCACTTCCATCAGTTATTGGATGAGAGTTCCAAGACAACTGTTAGGGTGTTTAGTCATCTGATCACCAGACTAGGTCAGATCAGGCTTTCTCTTGACCATTGCAGCAGTCTACAGAGGATATATCATTGTGGTTTTCTGGGGACCTCTCAAGCACCCTGCCTATTCCTGGTCTCATGTGGTCTTCATTTATGATGGTCTGTTATTCCTCATTCTCCCTTTCTGTTCTTGATCCAGCTGGGATCTCCTGCTCCCCTAAGCTTTCTTTCCCTCAAATCTTGCCCTTCATTACTCCCACTGTTGTCCAGGTTGTTCACGAAGATCTCATCCATTTCTCTGTCATTGGGTGATTCCTGTGTCTTTCCTAGGGTCTTGTTTTCTAGGTAGCCTCCCTGGAGATGTGTAGCAGTCTAGTCATCTTTATTTACATCTATCATCCTCCTATGAGTGAGTTCATACCATGTTTGTGCTTCTGAGTCTGGGTTACCTCACTGAGGATGATTTTTTCTAGATCCATTGTTTCGCCTGCAAACCTCATGATGTCATTGTTTTTCTCTGCTGAGTATTACTCCATTGTGTATATGTACCATATTTTCTTTATCCATTCTTCAGTTGAAGGGCATCTAGGTTGTTTCCAGGTTCTGCCTATTATAAACAAAGCTGATATGAACAAAGCTGAGCTAATGCCCTTGTGGAATGATTGTGCATTCCTTGGGTATATACCCAAGAGTGCTACAGCTGGGTCTTGGGGGAGATGGATTCCCAATTTTCTAAGGAAGTGCCATATTGATTTCCAAAGTGGCTGTGCAAGCTTGCATTCCCATCAGCAGTGGAGGAGAGTTCCCCTTGCTCCACATCCTCTCCAGCATAAGCTGTCTTCTGTGTTGTTTTTGATCTTAGCCACTCTGACAGGTGTAAGGTGGTATCTCAGAGTCATTTTGATTTGCATTTCCCAGATAATAAGGGGTGTTGAGCAATTCCTTAAATGTCTTTCAGCCATTGGAAATTCCTCTGTTGAGAATTCTCTTTTTAGTTCTATAACCCATTTCTTAATTGGACTGTTGGGCATTTTGACGTCTAATTTCTTGAGTTCTTTATATATTCTGGATATCAGTCCTCTGTCAGATGTGGGTTGGTGAAGACCTTTTCTCATTCTGTAGGCTGTCGCTTTTTCTTGTTGACAGTGTCCTTTGCTCTACAAAAGCTTCTCAGTTTCAACAGGTCCCATTGATTGATTGTTTCTCTCAATGTCTGTGCTACTGGTGTTATATTTAGAAAGTGCTCTCTGGTGCCAATGCATTCAAGAATACTTTGTACTTTCTCTTCTATGAGGTTCAGAGTAACTGGATTTATGTTGAGGTCTTTGATCCACTTGGACTTAAGTTTTGTGCACGGTGACAGATATAGATCTATTTGCAGCCTTCCACACATTGACATCCAGTTATGCCAGCACCCTTTGTTGATGTTCCTTTCTTTTATTCTATTGTACATTTTTGGCTTCTTTGTCAAAAATTATATGTTCATAGGTGTGTGGGTTAATGTCAGGGTCTTCAATTCAATTCCATTGGTCCACATGTTGGTTTTTATGCCACTACCAAGCTGTTTTTATTACAGTAGCTCTATAGTAGAGCTTGAGGTCAGGGACTGTGATGACTCCAGAAGTTGTTTTATTGTACAGGATTCTTTTGGCTATCCTGGGTTTTTTGTTTTTCCATATGAAGTTGAGTATTATTCTTTCCAGAATTGTGTTGGTAATTTAATGGGGAGTGTGTTGAATCTGTAGATTGCTTTTGGTAAGATCGCCATTTTCCTATGTTAATCCTGCCTCTCCATGAACATGGGAGATCTTTTCATTTTCTGACATCTTCTTCAATTTCTTTTTTCAAGGACTTAAAGTTCTTGTCATGTAAGTCCTTCCCATGCTTAGCGTAACCACATGGTATTTTATATCATTTGTGGCTATTGTAAAGGGTGATGTATCTCTGATTTTTTTCTCAGCCTGTTTGTCTATTGTATATAGGAGGGCTACTGATTTTTTTGAGTTGATATTGTATCCTTCTATGTTCCTGAAGGTTTTTATTAGCTGTATTAGTTCCTTGGTTGAATTTTTGGGGTCACTCATATCATGTCATCTACAAATGGGGAAAGCTTGACTTCTTCCTTTCCAATTTGCATCCCCTTAATCTCCGTATGTTGTCTTATAGCTCTGGCTAGAACTTCAAGTACTATATTGAATAAGTAGGGGGAGAAGAGACAGCCTTGCCTTGTTCCTGATTTTAGTGGTATTGCTTTGAGTTTCTCTCCATTTAATTTGATGTTGGCTGTTGGCTTGCTGAAGATTGCCTTTATTCTGTTTAGGTATGTTCCCTGTATTCCTGATCTCTCCAAGACCTTTATCATGAAGGGGTGCTGGATTTTATCAAATGCCTTTTCTGCATCTAGTGAGATGATCATGTGGTTTTTTTCTTTGAGTTTGTTTATATGGTGTATTACATTGATGGACTTTCATATGTTGAACCACCCTTGCATCCCTGGGATGAAGTCTACTTGATCATGGTGGATAATTGTTTTGATGTGTTTTTGGAGTCTGTTGCCAGAATTTTATTGAGTATTTTTGCATCACTGTTCATGAGGGAGATTGGTCTGTAGTTCTCTTTCTTTGTTGCATCTTTGTTTGGTTTAGGAATCAGGGTAATTGTAGCCCCATAGAAGTAGTTTGGTAATATACCTTCTGCTTCTATTGTGTGTAATAATTTAAAGAGTATTTGTATTAAGTCTTCTTTGAATATCTGGTAGAATTCTGCTGTGAAAATATCAGGTCCAGCACTTTTTTGGGTTGGGAGACTTTTAATGACTAACTATTTCCTTAGGGGTTATAGGATTCTTTCAATGGTTTATCTGGTCTTGATTTAACTTAGGTATGTGTTACCTATCCAGAAAATTGTCCATTTCTTTTAGATTTTCCAGTTTTGTGGAGTAGAGGTTTTTGAAGTATGACCTGATGATTCTCTGGATTTCCTCATTGTCTTTTGTTATGTCCCCCTTTTCATTTCTGATTTTGTTAATTTGGATACTCTCTCTCTGTCTTTTGGTTAGTTTGGATAAGGGCTTGTCTGTGTTGTTGATCTTCTCAAAGAACCAACTCTTTGTTTCATTAATCCTTTGTATTGTTCTCTTTATTTCTATTTTATTAATTTCAGCTCTCAATTTGATAATTTCCTGGCATGTCTTCCTCCTGGGAGACTTTGCTTCTTGCTGTTCAAGGGCTTTCAGGTGTGTTGTCAAGTCCCTAGCATGAGATTTCTCCAGCTTCTTTATTTTGGCATTCAGTGCTATGAATTTCCCTCTTAGCACTGCTTTCATAGTATCCCATAAGATTGGGTGTGTGGTGTATTCATCTTTATTGATCTCTAGGAAGTCTTTAATTTCTTTCTTCATTTCTTCCTTAACCCATTGGTGGTTAATTTGAGCATTATTCAGTTTCCATGATGTGTATGTCATTGATATAACACTGTGCTTAGGTAGAATCTTGAATTCCCTCATAGATTTTGGATTTTACAGCTAATAGATCTACCTTACTTTATAGCTTTCATTTCTACACATACATATATTTAGGATATGCTGCTAATTAAAGAAGTCTTTATAAGTCTGTGATATTGTATTAATTTTTAAGGTTGATGGCCTGTTTTGGTCTCTTGTTCACTATATGATTTTTATTTGCCATGGGTTACATTTTTAAGTCAGATTAAACTAATAGTATCACTGTTGTGCTTTCTGTGGGTAAACAGTACTTTCTTATTGATTTAAGTTGAAGTTTACTGAGAAAACATCAAATTGAACAGTTTACATGAAAATGTACAAATTGGGCTATACATTTCAGATTTTAAATTACTATAGTTAAGTGGTCTTGAAGTTTTCTTTGCTTTTCTATTTTTAATATGAAGGTGAAATTTTCTGATTTTTAAAATTTGATATGGAAAAGCTTTGGTATTTTATATTTTGGGAATTCAGAGCTCAATCTGATGTAAAATGAAGTCTGCATTCTCCTTGAGAAAAATCTACTAATATGTGTTTTTTGCATATCTGTCTTCTACAGGTTCTTGATGGATTTTATGGTCAGTATATTGCTTTGTGTTTGAAAATTGCAACATTGTTATATTTAAAGACAATTTTTGTATTGTATTGTTCTTGTCTGCTAGTACTGTGCATCTCACAAGTGGAAATCAGCAAGATGGACTCCATCAATTTTCATTTTACACCATGGAAGGGGATTATGAGGGACGCTCTTGATTTCTGTAAGGGGAAAGCAGACCAATTTCTCAGAAGGAGTCATCTAGCCTTTGTGGAATAAGTTTTTTCTGTGATGCCCCCTCTCCCAACATTCTCTGGAGAACTCTGATAGGTTTACCTCCAGCATTCAGGGTCCAGGAACCAAGAGAGCTGGCCCATCCAGATCTTGGGTCATCAGGGTCCTCTCTTAGTCCTGCCTTGTAATCGTGACAGTTACTATAGACTCAACGGGGTTTGGAACTTCAGGATCAAGGCTGGAATGGTTACCCACTACACATGGGTTTTTTGTTTGTCTGTTATTCCTTCCTTCCTTCCTTCCTTCCTTCCTTCCTTCCTTCCTTCCTTCCTTCCTCCCTTCCTTTCCTATTTTTTTCACAAATGGATACATAACTGTATCATATTTTTTTTCTTTTGAGAGGATTCATCCCCTGCAGCAAAGACACATTTAATAATGTGGATATTTTATTAAAAATATGATTTACGTGATCATAATAAGGACCTGAGCCTATAATGTCCACATGGAGACCACATACCTACCTCATGGGAACAGACATAAAGTGAAGTTGTAAGAAGAAGAAATCCTAAGGGAAAGAATTAGTCTGTGTTAAGGAAAATTCTTCTGTTTTGATGAATTCAGTGTTCTGCACTGAACAAGCATGCAAATAAATACATAAAAGTAAAGATGAAAAGAAAAATGATTCTCACACAGGCAGGGACCAGCATCATAGAAGACCCTCTAAAGTACAACCAACAGAGTGATCCAACAGCTTTCTTAGAAAGGAAGGTGAGGTACAATGACACTGTAACTAATGAGTGGGAAAGACACCTAAGCTCTGGTATGTTACCAGCTGCATTGTTCTCCTAGTCTCCATGCAGGAGCCTTCCCAGGATCAATGGCTCTCCACACATCCCATGACAAGCTAGACAACTTGGTCAGTGTTTGTTCTGCTGTGCACACATTGTGTGAGGACTATGGTGGGTGTGAATCTTTCCAGGACTCATGGATCACTGATGATGACTGACTTTTCATTTTAACATGAATCCTATACTGTTTCAAACATGAGACCCAGATGAGACTCTGCCCTTAGTCTAGGGGAGGCCACTATTCAGAGTTTCTAAATTATTTCAGAATCTAACCTTGGTATCCACAGATGAGTCAGTTCTTTCTGATGGTCAGTATCTGGATTGGGTCAGAGTATATCCTATATTTCAATGCATCCATCGGAGTTGAAAAGAAACAGTTTTATATTTGAACATTTCAAATATGCCTACACATCACACTTATGGAGAGATTCTCTGGGAAAGTGTCTGTGATGTGCAGAGGCAGCCCAGACACAGGGATTGCAGCATTCATGTTCTTCTGCTCCTGCTCAGGGAGACTCTGAACTCCCTGCTTTCTCACAGCCCCTGATGTTCATGAGGACACACTGAACGAGGCTGTGTCTAGAATGTCTCCTCATATGCATTTTTGACATAGTAATACTTGATTGTAAGACTTTCAGACTTTCCAAAATGTGAAAGAGAGGTTTTTGAATTGTGTATGGAGATGGTCAATTGGTCCTTGACAGGATTTGAATATTTTATTGAAATAACAATCTCACATGTATGAGATCCATTCCTGTCCCTTCCCTGCAGTCTGGCCGATGTAGTGTATATAGTAGTCCCTGAAAGTGAATCCAGATGGTACATAAGGGAGTTATTGTGTTACCCAAACCTGTAGCTATTCTCTGTCATACTCCACCGGCTGCACATCTTCCTGGACACCTGCAGACATTGAGGTTTCTGGTCAGGAAACTGTCACACATGTCTACCTTCCCTCTCATTCATGTCCACTCACATACTCAGTATGTCTTCTTTGTTGTAAATGATCTTTTAAAAGAACAACAAAAACAAAAATAATAAAGGAGCAACAAGGAAAACCCAGTTCAGCCCAATTCCATGGTGAGTAGTCTCTGTTCACTGTTTATCATTGAACAGGCAGACATGGGAATCCCACCCTGCAGTCCTCTGCTAGAGATGCAGGTCAAGTTTGGACTGGTTTGCCTGAGCAGAATCAAGTCCTAAGTGCATATTTTCCATCTATGTATGTTTTCTTGACGTGGGCTCAAAAGGGAGGTTATGTTTAGGGCAGATCCCACAATAATGGTGGGCACTTTAGGAATGACAGAATTCAAGATATCCTAACCTGTAATGTGGTTATGTCCTGCAAATATTCAACACTCCAACATATCAAGTCTCATTCATATTATTGTAGCTTGTTTGATAACAGAGATACCTATTTACAGTTCAGCAATAAAGGTTGAATCTTGGACAATCAAGTTTATTGTTACGTAAAGCAAAACAATATTTTTCTTCAGAAGAATGTTTGAGACATGGGAGCATCACTTTCTGTAACTTCTCTAGAAAATGAGGGAGGTCACAGTTTCCTGCATTCTTTCCCACCATTTAACATTTCTACTTGCCCCCCTGAGAAATATCCACATCAAATGTTCTTATGCTGTCTTACATTCATTGTACCCTATCTTAGTTGGCTAATATGACATTGAGACTGCTCTTTTCATCTGTAGAATCCTATGGTATAAGTTGGGGGGCACATGACCTCTGAGTGTGGCCACATTAGAGGGCTCCCTGTTCATCACACCCATGCATCTGTTCTTGTATGTGCATTCTTGGGTATACAGAAGACATCAAGGAGCAAGGAAAACTACACAATATAGTTCATCACTCACAGATCTGTAAACCAGCAATATAAACTCTTTGGCGCTTCACTTAGGTGAGTATATATATTTCAAAGACTATTGTGACATGAAACAACATTGATATTTCCTCTATCTGCAAATAGGACAATGTAAAAAGTGTCTCAGGGGCCTGAGATGACCACTAGGAAGCATCAGTGAGGTACACATTTGAGAAAACCATACATACTGGTACAACTTTCACCCACAATTTAGCTCAGGAGAGACAGTGTCAAGACAAGGAGATGGAGTCTCTGATGAGATTCTGTGCCTTATGCACAACTCAGCCTTATTATTGGACAAGTCATGGAAACACAGGAAATTAGTAATATTTAACTCCCTCTTCATTCACTTTAGAGTAGCAATCTTCCATCCAGTGCTATCAGCTCCCTCTCTCTCCTTTCTCTAAGGATTCCCATCTACTGTATAAGCATAAAGAAAATACAAGAACTGTGGTACATGGATATCAGAGAGCATTTCAGAACAAAGATTTTAAAAGGTATTATCCAAATCTGTTGGAAATAAGAGGCAATCACAATGGCCAGTCTCAGGCATCACCCTGTTTGAACAACATTTCCAATTACTGATTCATTCACTATTCTTGCTGTGTCTATTGAGCTTTGTGGGAATGATGCTAAAAGTCTCAGCTTCCTCTTAGTTAGGAACATAATCCTCATGCAAGTACATGGACCTGATGCTGGAAGGCAAGGAGAGAGAGGATGAAATTGCTGTGTAGAAGCAGCCTTGGCCCTTGTCTGCAATTGCCAGATGTACTTTCTAATGGTTGAACTTATTAATATCCAGCCACTTTCCTGCCATTTCCCCAGAGTTCACAGGACAGCATAGCATCTTAGCCTCTGTTATAACATTTTCACTGGTGAGACCAGTTTAAGGAAATGTGAGCATGCCTCGATCAGTTCTCATGTGTCATCATACTACCACTGGGGGGGGGGGAACTCTTTGTTTCCAATACTTACCAGTTCTTTCATAGTGATGCCATCCATGGATCCCAACATGTCAGTCAGGAATCATCATTTTTTTCCAGGTTCCTGTAGTATGCAAACGTGAGTTCACCAAGTTTCAGATAAAAAACCCATTCTTGGATTTTGGTAATGGGACTACATATCATATTACATAGGAAGGATTCTGGAGGAAAAAAAATGGATGAGCATGTTAAAATAAAATTCCTTATTCTCATTAAATTCAAGAAAGCTATATGAGTAAAAACATAAAAAAATATTAAAGAAGAAAACTAAAGACATGTTACACATTGGGTGGACTATGAACTTCCTGCAGCTGACTGCAGCTCAGTGGGTGTCACTGCTGTGTTGTCCCCATAGTCTCAGTGATGGAGCGTCACACACATTCTTACCAGTTCCTCACCTGTGTTTGATGTGCACATATCCTGTGATGATGAAGGTGACAGTGAAAGTCATCAGGGTTCTTGGGGCTCTGACCCTACCTTACCTCTTTGTTGGCTCTAACTTGAATCCCACACAGTGCTCTCACCATGGTAAATATTGAGACTCTGTACTGAGTTAGGTCTCCACAATTTCCAGTCCCTTTGGCTTTTACAGGAGCTGAGGGAACCACCTCTTTCCAAAATGCTTTGCATTTTGTTCATATCAGAGTATATCATATATTTTTAAAAGTAACCCATAAAATTGCTGTGGAGATAGCACTGTGGTTCAAGTTATCACAAAACATGAATTCTTGAGTGGAATCCGTACTTCTAGTTCTCCATAACTACAGTAAGCTGGATGTGGCACACTAGATGGAGACAGTGTCATCAGTGTGGGTCACTGGCCAACCAGTATAATTAGTAGGTGAGTTCTGGGGTCAGTGAAACATTTTGTCTCAAAAATATGGTGTAGGCTGCTATAGAAAAACATTTCATATCAACATGAACAGAAATATACATATTCACAATTACTCAGGAAAATACACACACACACACACACACACACAGAGAGAGAGAGAGAGAGAGAGAGAGAGAGAGACAGAGAGAGACAGAGAGAGATTTGAATAAAAAAAATTGACACTTCCAGTATTACTACAGAGCATACCATCAGAGAGAATCCTTGAGATGGTTACAGAGAAGCAGCCCAGACACAGAGGATTTCAACCCTCTATGCCTCTCTGATCAGGCTCTTCCATGGCCCAGATATTTGTGTGAACCTCGCGCCCCCTGCTGGTCCTGATCACCCTGCAAGAAGGTTTGTGTCTGAGCTCACAGTAGGATTGTATCACTGTGACTCTGGTACAGTAATACATGGCTGTGTCCTCAGACTGTTCATTTGCAGGTACAGCGTGTTCTTGACATTCTCCCTGGAGATGGTGAACTGGCCATTGACAGCATCGGCATACTTGATGTCACTACTACCACCACTAATGTATGCGACCCACTCTAGTCCTTTCCCTGGAGCCTGGCGGACCCAGTTCATGTAAATACTACTGAATGTGAATCCAGAGGCTGCACAGGAGAGTTTCAGGGACTTTCCAGGCTGCACTAAGCCTCCTCCAGACTCCACCAGCTGCACATCACACTGGGCACCTGCAAACAGAGAATTCTGTTCAGAAAACTGTCACAGAAGTCAAATTTTACCTTTCTTATGTCCACACAACACAGAATATCTTCCCTCTTGTAATTACCTTTTACAATAAGGACAAAGAAAAACCATCTGAGCCTCAAACCCATGGTGAGAGTTCTGTTTTCAGTGCAAATCACTGAGTGGCAGTATTTGGGAATCCAGGGCTGGGCTCCTCTGTCTGAGCTTCACCTTCAGTGTAGGGCTGGTTTTCATGAGCCCAGAGAAGCCTTATTTGCATATTGTCTGGCTATAGCAAGCACTCAAATTAGACCCAGGGAGAATTGCAGTGCTCAGAGAATATATAAGATATCAAAGACATTGATGACAGATATATAAATAGCCCCAGTTTTGTAGTTCTCTATGGAACCTTCCCTTACTTCATTTAGTTTTCTTTGTGCAGGTGCTCAGAACATGCTGTATTTTCAAACTATTATGTCTTCTTAGAGAAAGTAAAAGTACCACACACAGGAGTGTTTCTATCTAGGAGCCCAGTCTCTCACTCCATCAAAGCTGGACACAGATTCTCCCATACATGGATCTGGGACAAGGTCACACCTCCCTGGAGAGGTTAGAAGAACTCATTGCTTGTGACAGGAACACTTTGGAATTATCTTAATTTCCCATATTTATGCAACAATGCTGTTATCAGGACATAAGAGGATTACAGATGAGACTTCCCTTGTCACTGCCTCTCACCTCCTTGCTATGGAGACATTCCTGTCTGCAGCAAACTCACTTGCTCTGCACCATGAAATTCTCTCTGTGATTCCTTTAAACTCCCAGTTTCCCTTATCTTCTTCCATCCTTACAGCAGGAAACACAAAATTTTCTAATGTTATGTTAGGAAAGTTTTCATCCCCTAATAATATAATTAGCATACCTGGGGATTTTAAGTAATTTTTAGAGATTTTTTTTGCTTTTTTTATTATTATATTTGTGTTTTAATTTTACACATCAGCCATGGGTTCCCCTGCCCTCCCTCCTTCTGCCTCCACATTTTCCCCAACCCTCACCCTCCATTCCCATCTCCTCCAGGGCCAAGACTCACCTGGGGATTCATTTAAACCTGGTGGATTCAGTACAGGCAGGTCCAATCCCCTCCTTCCAGGCTGCACAAAGTGTCCCTGTGTAAGCCCCAGGTTTCAAACAGCCAGCTCATGCACTAAGGACAGGTCCAGGTCACACAACCTGGATGCCTCCCAAACAGATCAAGCTATTCAATTGTCTCACTTATCCAGAGGGCCTGATCCAGCTGGGGGTTCCACAGCCTTTGGTTCTTAATTCATGTGCTTCCATTCATTTGGCTATTTGTCCCTGTGCTTTTTCCAATCTTGGTCTCAACAATTGAGTCAACTACAGCCCCTCCTCTTTCTTGACAGTTGGACACCTGGGGCCCAGCTGAGGATCTCTGCATCCACTTCCATCAGTTATTGGATGAGAGTTCCAGCATGACCGTTAGGGTGTTTGGCCATCTGATCACCAGTCTAGGTCAGTTCAGGCTTTCTCTCTACCATTGCCAGCAGTCTACAGAGGATGTATCATTGTGTATTTCTGGGGACCTCTCCAGCACTCTGCCAATTCCTGTTCTCATGTGGTCTTCATTTATGATGGTCTGTTATTCCTTGTTCTCCCTTTCTGTTCTTGATCCAGCTGGGATCTTCTGCTCCCCTAAGCTTTCTTTCCCTCAAACCTTGCCCTTCATTACTCCCACTGTTGTCCAGGTTGTTCATGTAGATCTCATCCATTTCTCTGCCATTGGGTGATCCCTGTGTCTTTCCTAGGGTCTTGTTTTCTAGGTAGCCTCCCTGGAGTTGTGTAGCAGTCTAGTCATCTTTGTTTTAGAGATGGTTGTTCTTATTTAACCAGTTCTCTTGTTTCCTTCCTACTCATTATTATTCTCTCACCACACCCCACTTTGGCTTTCCCAGTGCAGCACTACCCTGGGCAAGTTCCCAGTGCTCCTCACTTAAGATGGCTTCCCTTCCTAAGGCTCCTGTTCTAGTTCCGAATTCTACAAAGTAGAATCCAGCACACCTAACATACACACAATCTAGGTTCTGTATATGAAAGAAACAGGAAGTGTTCATCCTTCCCAATCTCGGTTACATTGTTTGGCACATTGATTTCCAGTTCCAATTTGTGTTCTTCCATGTCTCAGAGAACACTGAGGAAGAGGAGGCAGAAAGAATGTAAGAGGTGAGCATGAGCAAGAGTGCTGTGAAATTCTGTCTCCTGGACATGACATGGGTCTCCCATTCACGAGCTCTTCAGGCCTGTTGTTTCCATGTAATGTGTATCAAGAACATACATTAGTGTAGATTATTTCCAATTCTTACTCCATAATGAAGGGCTGTCAGATATATAGTTACTAAAGATCCTCCATGCAGGATCCTTCCTAGGATAAATACTTTGCACACATTTTATGACAAGCTAGACAATGTGGTCTATGTTTGGTCAGATGGGCACACCTTGTGTGAGGTTTATGGTGAGTGTGAAGCTCACCAAAGTCTCATGGTTCACTGTCTTTGCCTTACCTTTCTATATTTCTTGAAACCTATACTTTGAACTATGAAACCCAAATGAATGAGGCTCTGCCTTGACTGTAGCATGAATCTTAAATGGGATTATTAATAACATCAAACCTGAGGCCAGGTATATGGGTGAATTCTGCAAGATTAGAGAAGCAGAACAAACCACATCTCCCTCACCTTGCAAATTCCTCAGATGATCCTGTTTGCGCAGAATGGAAACCTCTAGGTCCTCATCCAGATGAATCTCAGCTGAACTGCTGCTCCAAAGCCTGAAATCTTAACCAGCTAAAAGCTTCTCTTTTCTGGTCTTCATGCCTGATATACCTTTCTGCTTTCTGCCATCACTCCCTGGGATTAAAGGCTCACTTGCTGGGATTAAGGGCATGAGTCACCAATTCTGGCTATTTCCAATGTGGCCTTGAACTAACAGAGATCCATGCCTCCAGAAGGCTAGGATTAAAAGTGTGAGTGCCACCATTTTCTAGCCTCTGTATCTAGTGGCTATTCTGTGCTTTGACCACAGATAAATTTATTATGGTGTACAGTATTTGGGGGAACACAATACCACCACAGTTTAGGGAAGACCAATTTTTATAGTCCCTAAATTAATTCAGAATCTGATCCTGGTGCCCACAGTAGCTAGTTCTTCCTTGTATGATACTTCCCATCTTGTTTGGGTCAGAGAATATCCTACATTTAAACATATGCATCACAGTTGAAAATACTGTTTAATACATGACCAATTTAAATATGACTATACACCATATTTATAGAGAGATTTTCAGAGAAACTTTCTTGTGAAGTGGAGAGGCAGCCCAGATGTCAGGAGTCCATCCCTTCATGCTGCTATGTTCTTTCTTAGGGGGATTCTCACATCTTTTTTTTCACTGGCCCCTTATGGCCGTAAGTCCATCCTGCTTGTGTCTAGGCTCATACTAATATGCCCTTAGTGAGTACAGTTGATATAGTAACACAGGGCTGTGTCATCAAATTTCAGACTGTCCATTATGAGCTACAGAATGTTCTTGGAATTGTCTCTGGATATGGTCAGTTGGTTTTTTGTCAGAATTTACATATTGTTTTCTGAACCCCAGTCTTACAAATGTGAGATCCACCTCAGACAGAATGCATGTAGTAATCACTGAATGTAAATCCAGATGGCACAGTGAGGAGTTGCTGTGGGATGTTCTCTATGCTGTGAATGTATTGTTCTGAATGGTGGGTTCCTGGCATGTGTGCTTGACCTACAGTGTGGACAGAATGAGGCATCTCCATGCTAGACATTATGCTGCTGCTGCATGGTGGATATAGTTTTTGCTAGTTAGAAAAATGAGAGAGAGGGAGTGACAGAGAGACAGAGAGAGAGAGAGAAAGAGAGAGAGAGAGAGAGAGAGAGAGAGAGAGAGAGAGAGAGAGAGAGAGAAGATGTTTCTTGGCTATATGCTGCTAGATGGAAGCATAAACCCTCTGTGGGACAATGGCACCCAGAGCTGGCTGTAAGCCTACCACCACCATGTTGGCAAGCTGAGGTGGGTGGAGCATGCTGCAGTTCAAAGCAACAGATTCACAATAAGACAGATTCAGATGAGGTAAGCCTCTAAACTGTTTACAATATATGTAAAAATATATGTAGATTTGAAAGAGAGAAAAAAGAAATATATGAAGTTATATAAAAATATAGCTTTTAAAAATAAATTCTTTAGTGAGAAATTAAAAATAATATGACAAATAAGCCACGTAATGATGGATGTCACACAGGGTATCTGGATTGTCTAGTCTTTGACATTTTTAACTGCAGAGAGATATTTAATTATAAATGCAGATGAGTTAAACCAATATGTATATTTTATAGATAGCCTGACTTCAAAATGTGGATCTAAGGATATGTTGCTTTGGAAAGGAGGCTCTGCTTTTGTTTCCACAGAAAGAAAGAGGCTATGGATTTGCTCCAGATTAAGATACATCAGGTTTGACCAGCCAAGGCCCCCCTGAAAGGTCTCCAATGTCCCAGATGATCCAACATCCAGAACGGTTTCAAGGCAACTGGCTCAGACAATACAGCCCCATGGCTACCTCATTAGCCTAAAATTTCTTTGTATCTCCGTAAGATACAGCACCCTCACCCAGCAGAAAGTAGTATGAAAAACTACGCCCAAATTCCCAAATTTACCAAACTGGCTTTAGAGATGGAATTGGCTCGCTCCTTCTCTTAACCCAAGCATATTGATAAAAGAAAAGGTTGAGAGCTTCTTCTGTTCCATATCAGAAGAGCCCTCTGGTGTGGGATAGAGCAAAACCAG